>NC_046363.1:22409133-22658503 GCF_011125445.2 Fundulus heteroclitus | reverse complement strand
ATCTACTTGAATTCTACTTGTATGCAAAACAAAATTTAAATATTTTATGCATGTTTTATTGGTATCGAAGAGAGAGAATGTTGTTACTGAGAGTTTGAACAAAATTACCTTTTTAGCATTAGTCAGGTATGACCTAGCAGCATCCTGCAGAGCCGTCCACTCTTCCTTACTCTCCTCTGTTGCTTCTCCTCCTTCTCTTTCCTGCAGTTGTTTTGCTTTCTCCCACTGGAGGTAGCACACCCAGCCGGACAGATACCAAACCTAAGACACAGAGAGTGAGAAAGAGGAGCTGAGGAGACATCAAGTACAAAGGGCAAAAATGCTTTGCTCCAGTTAGATTTCTGCATTAAGGGAGGGAGAAATATCAGAACTGCTAATGAATGACAGGATGTATCCATATGTTTGTGTCATTTACACCAAATTCTGACCCTAACATCTAAATGTCGCCACTGAAACAGGTAAATCTAAAATGTTAAAGTGTTCACTGTCCAATTGTTGTTAGCCTCATGGAATAGTAGCCATAGTTTCTCGTTATTAGCCGTCAGGAGTGACACCTCGTGTCATCTTCAGCCAGCCGCTGTTGTACCACTTGTTGTGAGTTCAGAGTTGCTATTGCACATACTTGCGTTCCAATAAGTGAATATTTCAGCTAGGGATGGACAAGTAATGTATCATTTATAAACACTGGGGGAAAAAAGCATCATTGATGATGTTTGGAAACATAGAAAATAAACAGTATGGTGGTGTGCTAACGTGCAATTGAGCAGGTGTACGTACATGTTACCTGTAAACCCCCTCTACTTTTGCCAAAAACTGTTGATCTTAGTATTTTCGCAGTAAAATATGTAACTCACACGGAATCAGAAACAGGCACGAGATACCAAACAAACATAAGAAACATGCCCTTTTTGTGTTTTCCTTGATAATCAGAATATTTGTCATACCTGAGCATCATTGTTAAAGAAACAGCAAAAACACGTTCACTGTTGCCCTGGCTGACCACACTAAATATCAGTAGGTAGAGATAAACAACAAGAAATGAAGAAATAATGCTGTTAATCAAAAAAGTTCAAACAAAAAGGTGGAATATTATAACTCGAAGTATCTGCTCCGACACACTCCGATATCCTCTGGTTTCCTTTCTTGCCAATAATCACAATTCTTGCCTCTGGATAATCACGCCGACTGAGCTGAGCCTTCCACCTTTAAAAACAATCACGTCCAACTCCCGGCCAAACTCGGAGGTGTGCGCGCGCGCGCCTCTCATCTCGGGCCGAAGATCACCCACCCACTGTTCTTCAAGCACCAAGAAACAAATATTAGCTTTATTCATTATTCATTGAGGGCAGAGGCAGTGGGGGACCCGGCACCTTTGACAAATCAACCATTTAGCTAACAAACACATTGTGGCATGGCACGCTGAATTCAGAATTGTCGCTCAGCAGGCTGAGTAGGAGGCTACC
The DNA here is from genome assembly GCF_011125445.2 of Fundulus heteroclitus. Taxonomy (NCBI): domain Eukaryota; kingdom Metazoa; phylum Chordata; class Actinopteri; order Cyprinodontiformes; family Fundulidae; genus Fundulus; species Fundulus heteroclitus. Next base: position 22,657,040 of record NC_046363.1, on the reverse strand, counting down.
CCCACCCCCTGCAGCTGTGCTTATCACAACAGCAGAAACGATACAGAAATAGGACTGTGGTGTTTTTCTCATTGTGGCGTTTCCTTAGAAGGCAAAACAGTGAGAAACGTATGAATATCATCGGAATACATTTGAACTTTCTAATTCCAGGATTATTTATCTTTAAAAACTGGTGGTAAAAGGTGGAATATTGTTGTCTGACGGTCCGCTATGAAATATGTGGAGGGTGGGGATAGACGAACAGACATTAAAAAATGTTGAAAAGTGAGCTAATTAAGAACTTGGAGGAATCAATTCCGCTCGGCGACAACTTCACACAAAAGCGCGGATAATAAAAGAAATTCCGAGTGTGCCAATCAAACCGCGGGCTCCGTTATAATTTTAAAGCCGAGGCGCATCTTAGCTCCCATATGGCACCACTGAAGGGAGAACAAAAGCGGCATGAATCGAGCGAACACCTTTGAAACAAGATTTGCAAAGCACCAGCTCTGCTGTTTGTGCAGGCTTAATGTTACGTAAGTAGGGTTCCACGCTTTGAGATGCACGAGTGCAAAGCAGGAAGATACGAGAGCTCAACACTTATCTAGCTGCAACGAGTAATAAGGGACAGAAAGGAAGCGTGAGGAAGAGGGGCCTGAGTTTCTGCGGTGTTTAAATACGCCTCGGCTATGCATTTCATGCCACTTTGGCCGCGTCGCTGTGAAATGAACGGAAAAAGAAAGCTGACCACTTGGACTAGTGATTGTTTGTATGTGCGGCTTGCTGCAGGCCCGCACAAATTGAGTGTCTCAGGAGTGAGTTTAAAAGTTCAGCCCCCTGATGGCTGTTCTCAATCTGTCTGTGGAGGGGTTTGTGTGGGAGGGCTGAGCCTGAGGGGTAAGCGAAGGGGGGGAAAAAGAGAACTAGAGAGTGCTCTTCTGTGTAACACTAAGCGACAAACCCCCAGTTTCTGTTACTGACAGGGGATTTTTCAGAGCAGATTGGCACATACTTCTTACTGAAGCTCTGAGAATACAGCTATTTATGCCACCACGGAATAGGTTGAGTGCCAAGTCGAATGTATGAGCACTTGGTTAGAAATTGGCACACCTGAATTCTGTTTCCTCATTCATTGTCTTTATGAAAATAAACACAACTCAACCCTTAATTTCTAAAATTTGATAAATTCTCCATAGTCCCTGAGAACCAGAAAAAAAAAAAAAAACCTTGCCAGGCGGCAAGAAGACCAAGAATGTAGCCTGGACCCCATCGCGGCAGCATTCATTACAAGCTGCCTTTACAACCTTTAGAATATTTTAGCAAGAGTTTTAAGGTATACCACAGTTTCAAAAAGTCCCAACATTTTTCAGTCAAAACAATTGATTTTAATGGCAACCCAAATAGAGTGGGAGGCTTTCTTCAGTCATACTCAGCATAGAGTAGTGCACTTTCTCCACTTGCTGTCCAAAGCTGTCAGTCAGCTGCGTATCATAACAAAAACTGATGGTTTCCGTAACCCCCCATCTAAAACAAACAAAACAATTATTAAGAGGGGTGTTTTTCCAGTAGCAAAATGTATAGATAGTAATGGCTACCAAATAAGTGCTTTTCAAATAATGCTGTTTTGAAGAAAACATTTGCAATAAGCTCCAAATTTAAGGCTCTGTAGATAAAAATTATCTTTTTTTCATAAATGTATCTTAATTTTCCTTAAGCTTGAAATCTGTTTTTTTTTTCTCCAAGTTTCAGTGTGTGGGAAACTTTTCATGCTGCAATTTGCACCGATACTTGTGTATCCGTGCATACTTGCCGAGTTTGATTCCAGTCACTGACCGACTCAGCTTTCAAAAAGACATTATCACAATTTAAGCAAAGACTGTAATTAAAGTAGATTTTCCTTCCTTTGAAAATCCACTCATGACTAATCTAAGGCCGATTTTTGTCATAATATTTGAAATTCTGAATACTCTGCTTTTTTAATTTGTAAGAACATAATATAAACATATTTAACATTTTTTCATGCCTTGAAGAATGTGAAAGTTTACTCCCCCCTTAAAAAAAAAACTTAATTAGGGAAAAACTGTAATTAGCGGCAGTCCTTAACCTAAACGACTTGTGAGGCTACTGATGTTAACTTACTAATAGCAGAATGGTAGAAAATATTCACAGCCATTACAACTGTATTTAGTTTGTGTTCATGAAACCATCTTTAAAGACATTCTGGGGATTTAAAACCAGTGTCATGAATACAAGAGGTGCTGCTATCGCATTTGTGTGTAATCTATTACCAATTTAGCAATAATTTATCATAATAAGGTGTGTATCAGTAATATTTGCATTTTTGCTTTTTCAATAAGAGCAATTAGGCCTCACGTTTTACATTTCCGCTTTAATTTTTCCTCCAGGTTATTAGATATCGTAGAACCTCATGACCAAACCTAATCTTAAACATTTGTATATTTTGGTAGAGGTCAGTAATTGCATTATTACTGTGCATGTAAATAAATCCACAAACAGTCTAACAGTCAGGAAATGTCCTATAACAGCCCGTGGTTGGTTTGTGCCACTTCTCTACCATCGATTCCCTGAAGTTTAAAGTCGCTGTGATTTCTCCTACAATGGATGAGAGACCTCATGGATGGATGCCATACAACTGGCTGTTCCTGTTCCACCAACCTTTTGTGCAGTAACATGTATGATTGGGTGCTGCTTTTGTGTCCCTCTGAAAGACCCAGGGCCTTTGCCTGAGACCTAGTTTTCAGACACTGGGGCTCAAATTGCTGGAAATTGCAGTGTAATTCGCTGGCTTTATCATACCGTTGATAAATTCAGTGCCTCCACTTGAGCCAGCAATGAGAGTTGTGCAGTATGGGAAGAACTTCCACAGGTTTGACATTTTTCAGTAGGTCGCCTTCTCATAAATATCTTCTGACCATAAATAATTATCCAGGAATCTTCTGGACGTGGATCTTCACCCAATTTGTTGATTTTTTTTCCCCCAGAAAGCTGGGGCATTGCATCATTGCGTCAACAGCGATATCTTAGTGGCCCTGGGCTTAAGACAAGGACATTTTGTGTTAATGGACAGGTATTAATCCCAATAAAAGCTTATGGTCATGCCTCAAAAAGTGACTGGACTAAAAAAATAAAAAAAACATTTACAACATACACCAAGCACTGAAAATGTCAAAATGTTTCAATACCAGCCCAGATTTGGCTTGGAAGCTGACATCCTGTGTGACATTATGGATGTTGCAGAAGTCTTCAAAAAGATACCTTATTGAAAAATATGTTGCCGCTGAAAGCCTTGCTTAAATTGGATGTATTAATCCTTAATAGCTTGGAAAAGTTAGATACTCTAGAAACTTATTACAAAATCCTACAGATTTTGTTCCTCAGACCGCATAAGAGTAAAGTGTTAAACGTTGTGATAAGCTACCATAGATGCTACCATGACATTTTCTGACTTCTAGCTTCTAACTTCACTGGATGTTGAAATATCCCCAGAGTTAAGCGACCAGAAACCAAACCGCCATGTCATTACGGTGTAGGCTACCATTCACGTTAAAATTTACATGTAAACACTGAGATTGAAGCACAAGCAAATCTTCTGTTTCATTATTGTTTGAGGAACCAAATGTATTTCTTAAAAACACTAAAGATAGGGATGATAATATTTCTGAGATTCAAGTCTTAAATGCTTAGAATACAAATACTAAATTGTGATACTTTCAGACACAAACAACCCTTCAGCTGAAGGAACATGGCTTTTCTCCGCCTCTACTAAAGCTGTAAAACTCTGATGTAGTGATCCAGCAGTATCTGCAGTGAGACTGATAAAAATAGCTGTTTTAATCTTTTGAATTGATAGGTAAAAAAATCATGCACAAACGCATTTCCCTCAGCAACAAGATGTCTCAACAATCAGAAGAGACTAATGTGTTTTATCATGGTGACTTTAACCACCTGGGCCTTAAATTAGTGGTCAGAGTTCCCGAAGTGAATGAAAGTTTTTAATTTTTTTTTCACACATGCAAAGAAAAAAAAAATCTTTGAATCTGGCCAATGCTTTAATTGGTTGATCTAAAGAGCATTTTATTTATATAACACTGGCCTGAAGGACAAAACTTTCCTTGAAGGCTACCAAGGGAACTTCCATCTGATGGGGAAGTGTATACCCCGTCTCTTCTTGTTAAAAGGAAATTGTTTCTTTCCACAGTCACCACATGCTTGCTGAGTGAGCGGGATTGCTGTAAAGTCAACAAATAAATACAAATCAGCAGGGCTTCCTTAAAAAGAAAATGTTTTGCCAACTGGGCTTATTAACCAAACTTGTTTTATATCTAGCATCAAAAAAAGAGAGTGTTGTAACTGAATTTGAACCAGTCTTCATGACTGCACTGATTTGATTACATACTGTAAATTGGATCATTTGCTCCTTAAAGTTCTGTGTGCTTTATAAACAAACTGAATTGAAGTGGAAACTAAATTATTTTGGCTGACAAGTTAAAAAGTTTAAGCAGCATAAATAGAGCTGAAAGGCCTTGTTTGGCTCAGAAGAAGCCCGTTTAGAATAAAACAGCATAAAAACATCCTTTCCTGTCCCACAGTGGAGAAATTTAGCTGTACCAGCAGTAAAGAGCAAAATTACTGTACAGCTATTAAAAATATGTTGAACATACTCAAGATATTAAAGAAATGTGCAACTGGAGAGTGATTTTAAGATATGTGCAAAACGTGTATTCATGCAGCTTTTCGATTTCTTGTTCTATTGGTTTTGTAAAATGTCTATCGAATTTTTCCTTGGGAGCACATATGGTGGTTGTTTGGCAGGTTGGATATATGGCTGGTACTTATGAACAAAAATCTGTCAATTTCAGTGCACTTTGGTTCTCTTTATGACCCATTTCCATTCTTTTTTCATTGCCGAATTATCCACAAACTATGTAAGATTATCAACACATGGTGTAAGTTTTTTTATGCAGCCTTACAGAACACAAGCAATCTTCCATGAAATAAAAACAAAAGACATCAGCCATACTTTGCAATATCCTGTTCTGAAGACAAACACCAACTGCGACGCCTCAAAGTCATGTGAACAGATGCAGACGTTGGTTAGTTGTAGGGGTAACTATCCAGTTCAACCCTGATTTACAAAACAAGTGGAAAACTTTACTGTTATAATTACTCTTAGCCACATGTTAACCATTTCATTAGTTTGATGGACTTTCAGTTTTAGTGGCCAGCTAAGTAAGACCTTTTTTAAGACCATTTAAAAAATATGTTAACTTAAAAACCTAATTAATTAGGGTCGATGAAACTTTGTTAACATAAGCTGGTGTTGTTCAGCTCTGACATGTGATAGCATTGCTTTACAATCAGCTTACCGAGCTTCAGTGTCCTTTGACAAACAAACTACATTTCATAAAGATAAGCAGGTTATATTAAATGTTCAGTTTTAATACTAACATTTTGCAGTAACAAATGACATGTTTTTTTGCCAATGTTAGAAGAAGGTTTTGATTTCCTACACAACTGCAATAAGCCAGTTTAGGGAGCAGAGTCCCCCCCCCCAGCTCTGCGGGAAACAAAGTCTGGAGATGATTTCTTTATGACAGGGTTCTTTGCTGCTATGACTCTTCTAGTTTAGTCACAGCACAAAAACACCTAAAAATCCTCAGCTAGAACTACAAAATAAAAAAAAAAGGAATGCAAAAGAAAAATTGTGTTTCTGTGGCAGCCTGCTGGTAACAAAGTGCCTAAATATCCAATTAAAAACCAGTTCTTTGCCAAGTTGTCTGTTCATCTGTTCATTTTGTGAGGCTGCAGAGAACCTGAATGATTCCTAAGTTGGAGTTAGGTAGCCTAACAAACAAAACGAAAAGAGACAGTAAAACATGAGAAAAAAGAAGACAAAGTCTAAAAATAAAGAAGGAGTTTATGAGCGCAAGGTCTTTTAATTAAAAAATTACAAGCAAGCGTATCACCTTGGAACCAAATTAGAAAGAGATGTGTTTGAGATCTGTAGTCCACAAGGGGACAGCACAACTGTGATTAAACAACACATCTTTCATGTTAAAACTCACCACATGTCGTATACAACTTCCCTTAAACGTAATTTGCAATTTCTTTGAGAAATGTATTGTTTACCTGAACAACTTCATCGTCTTCCTCCAGGAGACCCTCCAATACATCCACAGCCATCTAAAAGAGATAGACAAAAAAAAAGAAGAGAAAACAGATTTCCTAAATGAAAAACTTAAACGAGAAATAACGTAGCATTTTCATAATAATCTAAGTTCAGCATTAATCAAATGCACTCTTCTGAGCCTTGGCTGTAAATAAATCTGCAGAGACGAGCAACATTGTAGTTGTTGGCATTGTTGTGCATCTTCCAGGCAGCTCGATCAATGACAGTGATCAGAGGGTCTGATAAGCATCTAAAGGGTCAGCATCCCCATTCACAATGTCATCAATACCAACAAGACAACAGACACGGCAGTCGATAGACACACACTCATGAGTGCTTATCGCACAGTCGATAATCACTGCAGCCACCGTCTCCGATGGGCCTTTTAATCTTTTTACCGATGACCCGCTCTTACCCTCCCTTCACCTCTCACAGCAAAAGCCCCCCCCCAAAAAAAAAAAATCTGAAGATCAACTTGACATTCTGTCCATACCCCCCCAACTTTCAGGGTGTTTGTGTGATTCGCTCTCCGTAGTGTCCTGGAGAGGTGGTTTGAGGTCTAAAAGGACCCAAATGTTAGCTGACCTTTGTCGGAGCGCTGTCGGTGGAAAGTTTCCATTACAGAAATCGGAGTTTGACTAAAGTCAGCTGCGTGTTTGTTTAGCTCCGTCTCTCTCCGTGTGGATCCTGTGGCTGCTGCTGCCGCGTTTGTGCATGTGTTTGTGAGGCCCCAGGTGATGATATATTGATTTTTGTCAACTTCAGGTTGGAGGCGACTGTTAGCCAATCACCCGTGGTGAAGGGCAAGAATAAAAGACATGCATGCACCCCCGCATGTGCGCGCGTACACACACACACATACACACACACACACACACACACACACACACACACACACACACACACACACACACACACACACATAAAGCAAGAGATCAACAGAAATGTGACTACAACAAGCTGCACTTGTTTCTTGTTAAGGCAGACTTATTAGCTGGAGAACTTCCCAGTTTTTTTTTCCCTACTCCTCTTGCTCTGTGGAGTTTCTTTTCATTAAGTCAACGTGGTTCCGGGGATGATAAAGAGGCCCGTCGCCTGCACAGACTGAGCGGGAGTCGGGTTAATTGAGAGTATGTCGTTTTAAGAGCGCACAAACATGCATGTCAGAGAGTCAGATGATTGATTGCTAGACCAATTATGAGCAGAGAACCCTTTGTCCTAAATTAATTAATGACTGATTAAAAGCACACAAAACAAAACCCACCCAATCTCAACCAATGAGGGATGGATTCATGCCCAGCGCTACAATTATCTCCTTGACTTTCATCATCTCACTCCGACGCATGCGTAAACAGTTACAGTGCCAAACAACAGATATAAAGTATAGGAGAAATAAACAATTCTGTTATACTACAAACACAAACTTGTATTTTAATGGGGTTATATGCAAAACCCCAACTAAAAGAATATATATTTAACTTTGAGTTCACGAATATCTAGTTTTTTAAACCTTTGTACAACATAAAAACAAACTGAAAAGTGTTTTCAGCCCTCTTTACTCTCATACCTCTAAATGAAACTCTATGCAACCAAACTCCTTCAGAAATCATCTAATTAGAAAAAGTCCATGTAAATATAATTTCACCTCAGCATAAATCTAGCTGTCCTATTAAAAGGTTCAGATCTTTGTTTTTTTTTGTTTTTGTTTTTTAGAGAAGATCAGTGGAGAAGATTAAATGAGGATTAGATTACAGAACAAAATCCCAATCTCTGGTTACCTCAGAGCAATATTTAACCCATCATCTGGAAAAACAGTATGAAAACTGAAAACCTACGAACAGCTGTCAGTCCACCTGAATAAATGGGCCAGACAAGGAGAGCATTAATCACAGAAGCAGCCATGATAGCCATCATAAATCTGGAAGAGCTGCAGAGGCCCACAGATCTGGTGAGAGAATGTGTTACCAGGACCACTATTAGATGTGAACTCATAAATCAGATTTCTGACAAAGTCAATAAAGTCACTTAAAGTTTGCCATGGGCCATGTATGCAAAATCTGAGGAAGAAGTTGGCCTTATCAAATACCAAAAATTTGACCTTTTAGACCCACATACAAAATGCCTTGCTGAGAAATTAGAACATTGCACATCAACCTGAGCACAGCCTCCACACAGTGACAACAAATGGTGCAAGGGTCATGCCGTGAGGGATGCTCTTCAGCAGGGAGATGCTTTTCAGCGTTCAACCCATCAAAGGTTGCAAAACAAGTAAGACCAGAACCGAGGTTCACTTTCAAGCACGACAACGATCATAACCGTTAACTAGTTTATATTAAAGCACATTCATGTGAGGCTAGACCTAAATTCATTTGAGAATATGTTGCAAGACTTTAAAATCAATGTTACCAGATGCTCTCTATCTACTCTTACTGAGTTTTAATGGTGACATTTATGTTTAAACTGTATACTGTACTTTTTAAATAAAGTTCATACTACCAGCAACTACAAAGTATTTTCTAGTAACTAATTTCTATGCCAGTAGCTCATTCTAGATACATACAAAGGTTTTCCGATTTAATTATCGTGCCCTGATATCTTATTATATTTTATTTCTGTGCTTTAAACTCTTTTTATTAATAAGCAATGTGCTTTTGTGTATATTTACCATAACAAGACCACTTGACTGGAGGTACGATATTGCGCATGCGCACAATGAGTAAACAAGGTGAAGCAATGGAGAAGAGCGAGTCAGCAACATGCAGCGGAGGAGCGAAAAGAAAGACGTTAAGTAACCCTAACCCTGTAGGTGGGGTTGGTCTGTGACAACGCTGAGCTGTCACTTTAGGATAGTCTACTGGCTCTTTTTAATAGTAGCTGCATTAATTGTCACTATCTTGCTTTGTGATATTTCCACTGTACTGCCGGCAGATGGCGCGACAATATTTATGCCTGCTGATCTCGCCTGGTGCAAAACTTTTTCTGGCTCAAAAGGACCGAGTAAAAAATATCAGGATAAATGCTTGGCATCATCGTTTTATTGGAAGATGATTACTGTATTTTTCGGACTATAAGTCACACTTTTTTCATACTTGGCTAATCCTGCGACTTTTAGTCAGGTGTGACTTGTATATCAGTTTTAAATGGTAGCTAGCACTAGCTTACAGGTCTGTTATCTGGGCGGTTTACAACTTCTCTGGTGCATGTGGGCTTCATGTTGCTCTGAAACATCCGTGTCATACGGTTAGCTTAGCTTAACACCGCTACACTCACGGTCTAATTTCAGCGTAATTTTGACAATTTTGAGCATAACGACCGGTTACGCTGAACTGCGCTGACGAGAACTTTCCGGGTAGGAGCTGGTGGTTTGTTATGCTAATTTACCCCATTCAACCTCCCAGGTATGTTCCATATATTTTTCGCCAATTGTGGATGCAGCTGTGTAATTGAATAAGTTGCTTTACCAGATTAAATGTGAGTTTTTAGTCTTGGATTGTGTGAAATAAATTTCCAAATAAATGCGACTTATATTCTGTTGCAACCTGTATATGCTTTTTTCCCCTCTATATAATGAGTTTTTGACTGATGCAACTTATATTCCAGGGGAACTTATAGTTCAAAAAATATGGTATATGTCTTTTTTTGTCTTTTGTTTTTATAGTCATAATACATGACTGGGCCCCTTTAAACTATTTTGCAAAGAAGAATGAGCAACAACACCTGCCACTTAACAGCAAAGTAAAAGGGTGTTCTACAAAGTACTGAGTCAAGGGCACCAAATACAAATGCATACTGTTTTTAGACCTTTATTCACACACAAAAAGGTGTGCATCCATTTGCTACCTCGTGTTTTTTGCTACCTCGTGTTTCTCAATCAAATAACCCCCCGCCCCAAAAAAAAAAAGAAAACATTGAAGTTTGTGGTCACAACATGACAAAATGAGTAAAAGCTTACGCTAATAGATGGGACAAAAGATTATTAACAGATAGAGCAGGCAGTTTTAGAGCGGTAAAAAATAGAACAAGAGATATATCTGGAAGCGAGGACAAGTGAGCAATGATAACCATTATACCGTCTCCAACTTCTTAACTACGCTGGTCAGCCCAGGGGCGAGTGATTAAAGATTCAGAGTTTTTTAAGCTGCTTCACACTCTAAACAACAACAAGATTAATATTCCTGTGAAGATAAGAGAAAGAGGGAGTGATACAAATTAAAAGAGGGAGAAAATTGGAAAGGAGGGGCAAAAAAAAAAAAACAGCCCCAGATGCATATAAATACCAAGAACAATACAAGTATGCTGTCCTCTTTATTTTAAGACCTCTATAGAAAAAAAGCAGCACTCTGGGGAGGAACTCATTTATAATGTCCATTGTGCTCGAGTGCAGTTTGCGTGTTTGTGTGAGTCGTCTTCGGGCAATGCTGTTTAACAGAATCATTTTACTGGAGCGTGCAGCAGAGACTGGAGAAAGACAAATCACTTTACAAGCGAGGGCGTGCCATAGCTCGCGCACATGCAAACGCACACACAAGCAGGGACGGATACAGTGAAGTAAATTAATCTGGGAGAAGTCCATGCAAACTCTGCTTGTAAAGCAATACCGGCGATACAAGCAGCACAACGGCAGTCTAAGTTTAAAGACAGAAGCATTTAATAAATAGACGCGGACACGGAGTGACAAGGTGAGTGGGTACGATACTACCCACCAGCTTGTGTGACAACCGCACTGAAAGATGCCTTAATGGATGTCAGGAAAACGTAGCTGCCCGTTTCCCCGTCTGCCGTGTGACAAGTAAATCAGCAGCAATGATGGATGATGATGATGATGACATTTGCGTCTGTGTCTGTCAATGTGAGTGAGAAAGAAGGGAGCTCTGCAGGACACTTAAAAAAATGCAGAGAAAACAAAAAAAATGTATTCAGTTACTTCAACTCTAGATGATGGCTAATTTAGAGAAGAAGCTATTTTCTTGGTAACACATCCTGATTTATGAAGATTGTCACACATTAGCCTTATTTGAATGGTATGTACTCTTGTCTTTCCCATTTTGAAGAGTGGGCTTTAAGAAACGGGTTTCTATGTTATGTCATTTTTATACTCCAGGGAATCGCATAACAGAAATAATAAAAATGCTTCAGTTAAATTTATTCAATAGGAGTTGTTAAGAGTTAGAAATTAGTGTAGTGTTGTGCCAGTTCAGACGTGACAGAAAGCGGTAACGGACTACGTTACCCACGATGCAATGTGGTCAAAATGGCCACCAACTCATGTGGTCAAAATGGCCACCAACTCCCATCACGCAACACGGCAAAATGGCCGCCGATCAAGATAAGGTTGCTATGGTGATGGCTATAAAAGCCGATCACACACGATGAGCTTCCTTCTTCCCTGGCTTTAGCCAACCCGAGAAGACACAGCTGTTTCCGTTGGGGTGATCCCACAACACGTGCTCGAATTCCTCGCTGGACCGAGAGTTTTTTTTCGAAGCCAAACTATTCCCTGTGCAGACAGGAGGTCGACTAAAATAAGTACTTTTAAATTCCCTCTGATCAAAAGACTGAGAGACGCCATATCTCCCAGTGATCGAAGAGGACCCCGCTTTGTCTGGCCAACAAAGCGACTGTGGACCCGGAGGAAGAAACGAAGCAGCTTCTTCCCATCCCGGTCCCGCTGCAGCCTGCGGATAACTGCGCTCGTCAAGACGCATCCAGAAAGCCGCAACACTCGGGAGCGCTCCGGACCAGCCCCGAGGCATCTCAAAGTAACGGACTCTCCCCTTTTATTTCTGTCTCACCAACAGGGTGTTTAGAAGTGCCTGGGCAGGCGTAGAACTTTGTAGGTGTTGGTTAATGCTTTTATTCCACGACGAAGTTGGAATTATTTTGCTGAACATTTTCTTTGTATGTGCATGTATTTTACAATTGATTTTGCTGTGTTGATTTGTGATTCATCAATAACCCCGCCGTGGGTTACCGCCTTATTTTTTTTCATCTTTTTCCCTGCTTCCCCCCCCTCTCTCTTTTCGCTTCTCCTTATCAGTTTAATCTCTTTGTCCGAGCTCAAGTCGCGGGCTTTGCTTTAAACTCCCAGTTAGCTGCCCCCTTTCGAAGCGAGGCATTACCCCATCAGCGTAAGCGTGGTTACGTCATTAGGACCTCCCCTCATACGTCATCGTAGCAGCCATCTTGGGAGGGTCACGTGTATCTGAACTGTAGGTAGCTTAGCTGAACTAGCTTTGTGTAAGACATCAAAGCGTCCAGTGAGATTCCCGAAGCTGTTCTGTCTATCAAGGCTGATACGTGAAATGCCGATGTCTCGAGGGCGGTGTTAAACAACTTTGAGTTAAGTTAAGATCTGCTAACCGCTCATTTTAATCCATTGTTTATTTTGTTTTGTTCTTTATTTCCACATATATATTTTGCATGTTTTAGTTTAGTAATGAGTAAGAATTCCAAAGTTGTTTGAATCAGAGAATTACTGTAACAGGGAATTGCTTTTGGTTCAATAAAACCAACGACTGCGGAATAGAAATTGTTTTGTGTTCAATCCAATTCACAGTTGCATGGGTATTCAGAAATCAGAGCTAACCTCCTTTGGAGTTAACATCTGATATTAATACAGAGACAATATCATTGGATGGTGATAAGGAATAAGGATTTAAACTCTAATTGCAGTTACATTGGGGTTCTCACAGCCTGCTGGATAAACCTGGTCGGTGAACAGTCCGACCTGATCATTTATTCCAGCATAAATGAGTTCATAACAGCAAGTTAACTAATGCATTAGTGGTATAAATACTTATAAGCTTATAGCTAACATCACCACCATTTGAACTATATTTGTTATAGCGAAATTTTGAGTTGAATGATTTATTATTTAAATTATAATACCAAATTATAATTAATAATAATAATAAGCATATTCAACCAGCTTATGGCATAGCATAAATTGGCGTCCCTGGGTGGGCTAGTCTACTTATTGGCGTTCCTTTAGACTAAATCGAATAACCAGCAACTTATGAATTGAATGAACACAATCCATATTCCAGCATTTTGACTGCTCACCTTGCCAAATGACTATTCAGTCATAATTGATTAAGGAGGTATCATTACTAAATATATACGTGTTTGTGGTGGTTTGAGGTTGTTAACCCGAGGTTTGAATATTGATTTCTGGACTGGAAGTCAGCTAGATTGAAATACACAGCAGCCAGCGTCTGCTACTTGTCAATCAGAGTCTGTGTCGTGTTCTGCTTTGAAAAAAGAGACCCTGCCTCCATCTGGTGGCCAGGATAGGTAGTTGCAGTCACGGTCTTAAAGACAGCTTAGATCGCTCAGTGTCCCGGAGGGACCGTTTTGAAAGTCAGTTTCTTTAAACTTGCCTGATGGTTACGCCCTTTTTGTCTTTTTTTTAATTTTATTTTATTCATATTTTTTTTTTTTTCTTATTATCATATCTTCATTTTTTTTTTTCCTTTTTGAATTTTTATTTTATTTTACTTTTACTATTATTTTATTTTGAACATTTTTCTTTTCTTTCCTCCCTTATCCCCTTCTGCTCATCATAAGTGGTCAAAATTGAGCTGTGATTTTGAAACTAGGGTTGCAATTTAGCGGTTTTTAACTGTCATTCTTTGCCACCTCTGAAGCTCCAAAACACTTTGCTATTTTCCACACATGTGTAGAGCACCTGTTCTGAAATAACTTACATCACAAACAAAGCCACAGCTTTATCACTTAATTACTGGCCGAAAGGTTAGTGGTCCATGTCACTCAAAGTTAATATTCTCAAAGTTAAACAAGCATATTAACCGTTCCTAAACATAGGAGCTGTAAGTCGCAGGGTTGATTTTCCCTTGCGCAGCCTAATTAAACGCACGTATTTGAATCCACTTTCTGCGGTAAAGTGAGTCATAGTGCGTGTTTGCTGTTAACAGTTAAAGTGAAGCCACTTAACAGTTGTTGTTAGCAGTTGTTGTTTAGCGCTGAGCTAAATTAAAGTGTATGCGTTGTTGCTTAGTGCTAAACTAGAATACAGCGTTGTTATTTGTTGTCTGTCATTTAGCGCTCTGCTAAATTACAGTGTTGTTACTTGTTGTGTTGTTATCCATAGCTGACACAGAATGGATAGTGAAGATTCCTCAGTGTTTAGGTCTGAAGGAGCTGAAGGTCCAAACCATTCCATTGGAATGGAGGCCCAGGATGTCATTAGCTCACTGCTTAAAATGACACCGGACGAACAAACCCGTCTGAATCAGTTTAACATGGAGGACTGTGAGAGGAGAATTCAGGAATTGGTGGAGGAGGTCCAGAGCAAGCCAAAGGGTAGATTGGTAGCAGATGTTTTGGGTGAATTATCTGCGTTATACCACCGAAGGTTAACGCTAGAGACTGAGAGGCGTGTTTTAGCTGAGGAAAGAATCAGGGAGCTAGAACAGAGAGTTCAGGGCAGCTGTCATCTCACAGAGGAGCGAGAGGAGGATCACATGAGCTTGCAGACTGAAGGATCTGAGTATGAGGACTCCAAAGGAAAACATGGAGATCACACCTGGAGGACATTGGATGAACTGGGCCCTCAGACACCTTCTGAGCGAAGGGTAAGCGAAGGTCAGGACAGATATAGCAGTGTGATACGGAAAGAAATGCCTAAACAACTTAGGGTGGCAATCAGGACTGATCCACATGATGTAAATCATGGGAAAACACCTGCTTCCCACCTGACCCCTGACACGGTCCGCTGTGATCTTTTCCCCCCACCAGGGCGACGAGAGCACCGTTCCTGGGACACAGGTGAACCCCACTCCTCTGAACTGCGTCCACAGACAAGAGTTCATGACAGGGGGGGTCCCCCTGCGTCCCACGAACGGCCGCCGATGCCAGGTAGGTGGTCAGAACTGGAGCCTCCCTCCTATCGTGGTTACCGCAGGCAGGAGTCGTCAGGAGAGGACTCAGATGGACCAGCTCCGATCCCTGAACAGGGACTGCGGATGCGGCAACTTGAGTCCCTGGCCCGAGACATAGAGCGTTTTGATCCTAGCAATACAGAATCCACCATTGATGACTATCTCAGAGAGGTAGAGCGCTGTCTGCTAGACTTATATAGCCCCTCAGCTCGAGAAAAGTTGAAGCTTATCTGGAAAACCACGTCCAGAAGTGTCCATGTTTTCATAGAAAGCCTCCCTCCAGCTACACGTGACCGTTATTCAGCTCTTTGTCAGGCTTTAAGAGAAGAATATTCGGCGTTTACAGACCCAGCTTCGGCCACTCTTGGAGCTTTTGCAATTCAGCAAAAGAGAACTGAAGCACCAAAAGAGTACTACCGTCGCTTGCGGGCTGCTTACTTTCAGGGACGAAATGCTCCCGGCTTGGAGGAAGACCACACTTTCAAATCTTTGTTCCTCCATAATCTTCATGAAAGCGTGCGTTATGAGGTTACCATGCATTGTAGAACCAAGAAACTTACCATGCAGGAAATCAGGAAATACGCGCAGGTGGCATGGGAAACACGTGTCCGGCCCAACAAAGGAGCCGATAGTGATAAAAAGGTTCTGCAGATTCGAGCCAAACCAGAAAAGAGTTTAGGTCTGGAGGGACATGAGATGCCTCCCTTCAAACCTAAAACTAGATTTGGTCCTAAGAAGCAACATGGTTTTGAGCCGCAGCAGAAGAAAGCTTCTCAGGATAGGAGAGGTCAGCATGGCAGCATGGAAGGTGAGAGGTTTCAAAAATGGCACAGGCCGGATCCAGCTCGATACGGTAAGCAAGCTGACAGGCCGGAAAGGTCGAAAAGCACACATGACCACAAAGGCTGGAACCTGTGCATAGAGGAGTCAATGAGAAAGGAGATGGAGGAGACTTTTCGCAGTGTGCTAGCCGAAACAGTGCATCAGATCGCGCCGCAGCCGTCCCAGCCATCACCCAATCCTGCCGACCCTCCAGGTAAGCCAGGCCCAAAACCCCAGCCAGCATGACTAGGCGTGGAGCAGGCTTCCCCTTCTAACAGAGTTTATCTGATTAAGGGGGGGGACCAACCGAAAATTCACCAACAACCTTCTAAGATCCCATCAACAGGTGATCAGAAAGCCACTTTTCTAAGGTTTTTAGGTGAGCTAAACCATCATGAAAATGCACACCGCTTATACTGCTCGACAATTATCGGAGGATGTGTAACTGCAAATGCTCTTTTAGACACGGGTTCCGAGATCAGTCTAATGTGCTCAGATTTGTTTGATGAGGTGACCAGAGCTATGGTGTCTCTTGGGAAACCGTTCCAGGTGGAGACCTGTAACGTGGGCATCACCAGCTACACTCAGGATCAGTCATGCATCACCAAACGGGCGTGGTTAGACATCACTTTCCGTGACATGACCCTGGTGCACCCCATCTACATATGTACTTTGGACACAGAACCTTTTCTTGTGGGTCAGGACCTGTTGAACAGGTTAGCCCCACTCATTGACTGCTATCATGGTCATCTTTGGGCCCAAGTGGGGACTCCCAAGCCCCTCACTTCTGGAAGTGGACTGTCCGTCCCTATCAACCAGGTGACATGCTCCGAGGAGCCCAAAGAACTTTTAGCACCATTTCTGCCTTCCACAGAGCCGATTTCCAAATCCTCTGACACACCCCTGCTTGAGCTGAACAACCGCTCAGCTTACCTGTTAGTGGAGAATCCAACCCACATGCCGATCCAAGTAGTGGCGAAGAAACCTCTTGGGGTGCTCATCGAAAGCTCTTTCCACGACTTTGAGCTGAGCATTCCCGTCATCGGAGACCTGCCCTTATCCTTGACCGGCAGACAGGACTCTCCAGACACCATGTTTACTTTTCCTTCCAGCATGATCCAAATCAGGCGACATGAAGCTCGGCCTGCTGGATCTATTTGTGGTGCAACGCTTGAAGCTGAAGGAAATCTGTTGGTGTATGCGACAGCAACCGACCCAACAGAACCAGCACCAAATCAACCAGGAGACCGGGACTCACCCACTGAGCCCTACCCTGGTTTCGAAACAGAAATTATGCAACAGCTGGAAAAAGCTGATGCACTGACCACTGAAACAGAGGAAACAGCACTTAAGGAGCTGTTTTATGAGTTTCAGCCCATTCAGCCCAAAGATTCAAACGAACTTGGGATCACACTGACACACGTCCATGACTCACCAGTAGGAGAACACAGAAGCTGCAAAGCTAATCTGAAAACTCCCCAACAGGTGATGTCCCGGCCTTCAGCGGCCCAGGACACCCAGGAGTATGTACGAGGCTGCTTAACCTGCAGCCAGTTACAACCCACACGGCCACTAGACCGAGCCCTGCTTCAGCAAAGGGGGGTTATATTTCCGTGGTCACATTTGCAGACTGACTGGATCGGTCCAGTCCCCAAATCGTCAAGAAATAACAAATATCTTTTGACAATAACAGGCAGTTTCACAGAATGGGTCGAATGTTTGCCGGCACCGAATGACACCGCTGTCACCACAGCAGCCCTGCTGCTAAATCACGTTTTCAGCCGGTGGGGCCTTCCCCTGTCCATCGACTCGGACAGAGGAACGTCAAACATTATGACCGTGCTTTTCAACATGTTGGGCGTGGAAGTTAAATTCCACATCACCTACCGCCCACAGTCATCCGGACAGGTGGAGCGAATGAACTGCACCGTGGCCAGCATGTCAAAGGAACACGCCAGCAGCCATGACAGGGACCGGGATACAAAGCTTCCCCTGGTCCTAATGCTAGTCCGCTCTACCTCACCATGCTCCACAGGGGTGACACTTTTCCAGATGATGACAGGAAGGCAAAGGACACTTCCCCTGAATCTCATCTACCAGCCCGAAGACGTCAGTGTGACAACCGTCTACACGGCACACCAGTGCGTCACTGACTTAAAAGACCGTCTCCGAACGACTTTCGCGTGGCCTCGAAAGAACCTAGAAGCCAGCGTGCAAAGTCCAGAGTACAAATGGGTTCATGCGAACCAAATTAAATCGTCCACCAAACTCTCCTCGCAGGGAAGGGAGCCTAACTCCGCCCCCGCCGAAGAGAACAATGCATAGCATTAAATAGGACAAGTGCATGTTCAATCAGGACACTTTAAACATGCACTAATATAGCAAGTGTCCATACATAACTTCACGTCTATAATTTCACACTCAGCCATAACACCATGCATTGTTTTGGAAACGCTCACAGAAGTGGTAAAGAATGACATGATGTATACTCAGGTTGTTAGAGATTTAATGCAGGACCTCACTCGAGAGGTTAGCTCATCCATAAATAGCCTTGCTGAAGGACGGATTCCTCCGTACCTGGTACCAGTAGATTTGGTCGAAAAGGTTCTCAAATCTGCCTCTAGTGAAACACTGCAACCACCACAAATACACCTGGCGCACAGCCTAGGTAGTGCAATTCCGATATTTGTAAATCCTGACAACTTGGAGATAGGATTTATGCTAAACCTTCCCATCATTGAAAGAGCTAATGTGTATAGGCTTAAATCAGTATTGAATGTCGGTTTTTGGCAAGGTGAGACCCACGTACACCTACAAACTCCCTCAATATTAGCCTATCATGATGCTGATCCCAAGCTTTATTTAGTCCCTAATTTGGATTTGTGTACCAAAACCAAAGACATCCACTGGGTATGCCCAAGCAACCCATTTATCAGAGACGTTACCAATTACCTGTGTGGTCTAATGAATCTCCTGAACAAAACTGTCAGGCTAGAATGACCCTTAAAGATGCAGGTGTGGAAACCAAAATTGAGCGGGCAGGTAACCGCTGGCTCGTTAGCACCCCAGAGGCAGAAGCCCTGTTATCCTACGAGCAGCATGACACAGTTACTAGACTAAAACTGCCCAACCAAACCATTTTCTGTTCCCCACCTCAAGGTGCTCCAGTCCACATTGGAAACATGGTTCTGCATCACCTTGACGTTGATAAATATGACTCAGAGATTGAAATAATAGATGTCTTTAAGGGATACAATTTCAGCATTGATGTCGGCATTGAAAGACAGCTTTTACTTGCAGGCACCCAGCTGATTAAATTCAGTCTCACTCCATCAGAGTTGAGCTCGGTCCCTCTGCTTCGCTTCCCCAGAGCTACAGAGTCGACCGACACTCACATTATGACCATTATTGTGGTTCTCCTTGTATTTGGATGGGCCATCACTACCGCGATGGCGTATGCAGCATACAAGCAGATCAAACAGTTGCAAACCAGGATTGACGCCCTCACCTTTGTCGCTCCCAGGTTCGTAGCACCAGCTCCTTGAAGGCCATAAGCTGATTAGACTACGAACCGCTGTCTCTTTCCTTTCCCTCTTTCCTTCTCTCCTTTCTTTGGTTCAAAGTTCAAACCTGATGACCAATGAATGTATTGACAATGGTGATTGTGAAGTTTGCATTTCTCTTTTTTTTTTATTATTACTTTATTGTTGCCTTATTAGCCAATAGAAATGACTAGCTATAGCTTAGTCCTGCCCAGGCTAGGTCACTGACCCAGGCACAATGAATGCTTTGTTTTTCCTCCTCTTGGATGATGAACTGAACTGCATGAATCCCAATGGACTACTAGAAAGACTATTAGGTTGTTCCACTCATGCACAACGGATTTTCGTCACGCCAGAATGGACTTGGTTGTAGCTTTAAAGACTGTGACCAGCATCCCACTCTTCAAAGCTAAAGGGGGGTATGTTGTGCCAGTTCAGACGTGACAGAAAGCGGTAACGGACTACGTTACCCACGATGCAATGTGGTCAAAATGGCCACCAACTCATGTGGTCAAAATGGCCACCAACTCCCATCACGCAACACGGCAAAATGGCCGCCGATCAAGATAAGGTTGCTATGGTGATGGCTATAAAAGCCGATCACACACGATGAGCTTCCTTCTTCCCTGGCTTTAGCCAACCCGAGAAGACACAGCTGTTTCCGTTGGGGTGATCCCACAACACGTGCTCGTATTCCTCGCTGGACCGAGAGTTTTTTTTCGAAGCCAAACTATTCCCTGTGCAGACAGGAGGTCGACTAAAATAAGTACTTTTAAATTCCCTCTGATCAAAAGACTGAGAGACGCCATATCTCCCAGTGATCGAAGAGGACCCCGCTTTGTCTGGCCAACAAAGCGACTGTGGACCCGGAGGAAGAAACGAAGCAGCTTCTTCCCATCCCGGTCCCGCTGCAGCCTGCGGATAACTGCGCTCGTCAAGACGCATCCAGAAAGCCGCAACACTCGGGAGCGCTCCGGACCAGCCCCGAGGCATCTCAAAGTAACGGACTCTCCCCTTTTATTTCTGTCTCACCAACAGGGTGTTTAGAAGTGCCTGGGCAGGCGTAGAACTTTGTAGGTGTTGGTTAATGCTTTTATTCCACGACGAAGTTGGAATTATTTTGCTGAACATTTTCTTTGTATGTGCATGTATTTTACAATTGATTTTGCTGTGTTGATTTGTGATTCATCAATAACCCCGCCGTGGGTTACCGCCTTATTTTTTTTCATCTTTTTCCCTGCTTCCCCCCCCTCTCTCTTTTCGCTTCTCCTTATCAGTTTAATCTCTTTGTCCGAGCTCAAGTCGCGGGCTTTGCTTTAAACTCCCAGTTAGCTGCCCCCTTTCGAAGCGAGGCATTACCCCATCAGCGTAAGCGTGGTTACGTCATTAGGACCTCCCCTCATACGTCATCGTAGCAGCCATCTTGGGAGGGTCACGTGTATCTGAACTGTAGGTAGCTTAGCTGAACTAGCTTTGTGTAAGACATCAAAGCGTCCAGTGAGATTCCCGAAGCTGTTCTGTCTATCAAGGCTGATACGTGAAATGCCGATGTCTCGAGGGCGGTGTTAAACAACTTTGAGTTAAGTTAAGATCTGCTAACCGCTCATTTTAATCCATTGTTTATTTTGTTTTGTTCTTTATTTCCACATATATATTTTGCATGTTTTAGTTTAGTAATGAGTAAGAATTCCAAAGTTGTTTGAATCAGAGAATTACTGTAACAGGGAATTGCTTTTGGTTCAATAAAACCAACGACTGCGGAATAGAAATTGTTTTGTGTTCAATCCAATTCACAGTTGCATGGGTATTCAGAAATCAGAGCTAACCTCCTTTGGAGTTAACATCTGATATTAATACAGAGACAATATCATTGGATGGTGATAAGGAATAAGGATTTAAACTCTAATTGCAGTTACATTGGGGTTCTCACAGCCTGCTGGATAAACCTGGTCGGTGAACAGTCCGACCTGATCATTTATTCCAGCATAAATGAGTTCATAACAGCAAGTTAACTAATGCATTAGTGGTATAAATACTTATAAGCTTATAGCTAACATCACCACCATTTGAACTATATTTGTTATAGCGAAATTTTGAGTTGAATGATTTATTATTTAAATTATAATACCAAATTATAATTAATAATAATAATAAGCATATTCAACCAGCTTATGGCATAGCAGTAGCAACAGTTAAAACATCCATCCATCCATCCATTTTCCGTCATGCTTAATCCCTTATGGGGTCGAGAGGGGTTGCTGGTGCCTATCTCCAGCTGTCAATGGGCGAGAGGCGGGGTACACCCTGGACAGGTCGGCAGTCTGTCGCAGGGCAACACAGAGACAAACAGGACAAACAACCATTCACACACTCTCACACCTAAGGAGAATTTAGAGAGGCCAATTAACCTAATAGTCATGTTTTTGGACTGTGGGAGGAAGCCGGAGTACCCGGAGAGAACCCACGCATGCACAGGGAGAACATGCAGAAAGACCTAGGGTCGGACTCAAACCCAGGACCTTCTTGCTGCAAGGCAACAGCACTACCTACTGTTAAACCATGTTAAAAGGAAAAATATTACTTAATGTGTTTATTTTAATGAACAAATATGCTCGAATTCAATGTTTGATTTGTCTAAACTTATCAGCGTGAAATTACGTTACTACAATAAAATCGATCTTTTACAAGGGTGCCAATAAACGTGGACGGCGCAGTCATTATCTTTGAGCTCATTTTCCCTTAGCGCTATAAAAATTTACATTTTTGGCATTTATTCATGTTTTGTAATGAATGAAAAGGGGGAAAAGGATTTGAAGAAGTCAAAATTTTCTTTACTAAATTAAGAAAGAACGTTCCTAGAATGTGAAATCCACTTGTGGAAGCACTTCTTTGTTTGTTTTTTTTTGTTTGTTTTGCTTAGCACATGTTTGGAAGAGCTAATGTTCGGTTCCTGCTGTGATTCAAATAGCACGTTTATGAGATATTTTAGATTTTCATAGTGACATTTTAATGTCTTGCCGATGAAGTCAGTACACGCTCCGTTTTGGAAGACGTTTTAAACAACCTTCAAAATTAAAACTTAACACATTCTTATATAAAAGTAAACCTGTATCTACGACAAGAGACAAATAGGCTTTGATGAATCACACCTCTTGGGCTTCTTTTGCTTTGACTGCATTACATTTAACATTCCTTTTATTTAACAAACCAATTTTTATGTTTATGGCTGAATTAACTTTTTGTCCAGCTCTGGTATTTATGAGGATCTAGGCAGTGTGCTGCGGAGAGTCTTCAGTACATCTTAAATTTTCTTAATGGAGTTGAAGCAAGAGATCCTGGGTGGCCAATCAATGAGTGAAAATTATGTTTTATCCTCCCTAAACAACTCTATGGATCTTTGAGCTCAATTAATCTTTGTGATCAATCATGCTCCTTTGTTAAAGAAATCGGCATGGTTTATTTGTCTACTTGACAGAGGAAAACATTTTGAGCTAAACAGAGTAGGATTTGCTTCCCAGAACCAAAGGATGCATCTCGTAACACTTTGTTTTTATAATTCAGGAATATGGTACAGCTCAAATTAGTGAGGGCAGATCTTTTGATAGCTTATATGAACCTGCACCTGCATATTAAGCAGAACCTTTTTGGATTTAGTTTTGGTTTGTTGCTTTTGTTCCTTCTTGGCGAGGCGGTGTGTAACCCTAAAGGGAGCAGAGGTGTTATTTTACTGAGCCAAAGGTCCGGATGTGTTAGCTTCTTGTTTAAACTGTCACCCACTGACAAGTTTGCAGCTGATGAAGTGCTGTGTGACAACAAAAGACAGCATTGGGAGAAAAAAAAAAAATAAACACAATTTTTGGAGATTGAATTTGTCACCACAGTCCAAGACAGAAACATTTTCCTGTAGTTACAAACAGGGAAAGACAAACAGGGTTTTTTCCCCTTTGAAACAACATAAATAAGAATTTGCAAAGTAAGAATCTATGTATTAGCCATAAAAGTCTGACAGTAAAAATTGTAAAGATAAAAAAAGACACCCATAATCTTTATTACTAAGGCAAAATCCTAAGCCAACAATGTGTCATTTTCATTTAAAGAGGGGATTTATTATGCATCTTCTGAATCTGCAGACAGGGAACACGGTGAGATTTTGGTAAATGGTAAATAGCTGTATAGTGTTTTAACTAGTCTGACGGCCCCAAAGCGCTTCACACTACAATCAGTCATTCACCCATTCAAACACACACTCACACCCTGCTGACAGAAGTGGGCCAGCAGGCAATGCGGGTGAAGCGTCTTGCCCAAGGACACAATGACTGAGATGGTCCGAGTGGAGGATCGAACCGGCAACCTGCCAACTCCAGGACGAACTTTCTAACTCCTGCGCCACTGTCGCCCTTTTGGACCACAAGGACACAGTTAACACAGAAGCAAGTAAACAGAGTACCGGAACATTTTGCATGTGGCAATTTCAACCTTATGCCCAGATTTCTATAGCGCTCAATTATTTTGTTTAAAACACAAAAGTGTACTACAATGGTGCTGCTGGTATTTTATCAATTTGAGTATATAATCTGAAAAAAAAAATCCTCTACTGCAAGAGGGACAGGTGGCTGGATGAACAGATGGATGGCTGGGAAGATGGACAGCTGGATGGATGAATGGACAAACAGCTCCACCCAGGCTGATGGGAAGATGGACGGATGAATGGACACACAGACGGCATAACGGACAGAGGGACAGATAGACTGATGAATGGACGGATGCAACTGGGAATGCAAAAGTTTTTTCACGCTTAAAGCAAACTCCAGACTTTTCCGGGTCTGCATAGGAAACCCTTTAATAGAAGCATGTATTTATGTCGAAAAGCAGAACATGAACCAATGGGAAGCCAGGATGCTTCCTCCTAAATCCGTCCCAGTCAAGTCTGGGACTTGACTCCGGAGAGAACGCTAAGCTCATCTGAGATCAAAAAGGTTCAGACCGCTGGTGGCCAAAAGCTAATTCGACTGAACTGTCTACGCGGATAAACATGCCCGTGTTGGTAAATGTTGGTAAATTCTGTGACATTATAAAGCTCTGAGCGCGGCCGAGGCTCAGGCTTCAGGCTTGATGACACCAACAGGAAGATGAAGACAAATGACATGTCAGAAACTATGGACTGAAACGCTGTCATTTCACTGATGCACCTGACAGCACATGTCCCGCTCCCACTCCCACACAAAGATATAGCTGCAGCTGGGCCGTTTGGGTGGAAGAGTTAAGGGGGGGGGGGGCATAAAAAAAAGGGACACTGTGCTCATTTCCTGTCAGTAATAACCATAAACCACCCAACAAGATTGACTAGAAATTAATCATTGGATCACAACAGAAAATTGCTACACTGCCGTTGGTGTGGCAGTAATCACAGAAAATGACTTCAAGCGTTAATGATTGTTCGGAGGTTCGGCACTGAACTGAAGGCAGCGAGCCACTGAAATTGAGGCCATTTAAACTGGAAATTGATGAGTGATTTAGCAGATGAGTGTGCTGTTTCAAAGATATGGCAGCAATCCATCAAAACAGAGGTTCATTGTGATTTTTTCTTCCCTCCATTTCTTCATCTCCTTCTTCTCTCTCTCACACACACACACACACACACCTCAGTCTCTCTCTGTAAATACCACTCTTCAATTATTGACACTAAACTCTGAAGGGCATAAAGACCAGGCATGGCCTTCCCACCTCCAGTGCTATTCAGTAGAAAGAAAAGCACACATACACACACAAAGAAATGCCAGGCCGCCCTCCCGCCGCGAACCACGCACTGCCCCGGCCAAAACAGAGCATGCAAGCACAACACATTGCAAACACATTACCTCATACTCCTCAGACTCGATAAGCAGTTTGGCTGTGGTGATGCGAGACTCGTACGGAGGGATCTCATTCTGGAGGCAGGGGGGAGAGAAAAAGAAAGAGGGAAAATAATAATAAAGGACGGTGTGACCACCTTTTGGAGGAGTGTTTACACGAGCGACATCAAGCAGAGTTCCTCCTTCCTTTGTCTGATAATAACACGATCCAATTTCAGGCTGCAAAATGCTCTGCAGCTACATGGCTGTTAATCTCAGTCAAAGTGTCAGCGGGCTGAGTTCGGATCAACCTGCAGGTGAAGATAAGAGTCATAACCGTGGAGTCAGAGGGGGTTTGTTCTACCAAATCATCACAAAACCCCTTCCTGTCTCACATTTATTCTTTTTTTTTTAAATGAACCCCAGTATAATTCATTTGGCGATATTAAAAAACGGGGCACTGCAGCCATTATCCCCCCCACCCCCATTAGAACGACTCCTGGTGCTGCCTTTCATTGCTGCTTTTTTTTTCCCCCATGCACTATGACTTAACAGCACACGTTTGTGAAGGGCTTGTCTCATCTTTCTTGTGTTTTTAATATTGGCCAGTTCATTATCTCCAACTTTTTTTTTTTTTTTTTTTTTATCTCTGCTGATGTCCTTGACGTCTGCTGCAAAGTACTCTGCGACAACCTCGCCAGCTGAAAAAGGCTCTTTGAAATAAACCTGGATTTAAAAAAATATATATCTGATTTTATCAGAACACCAGCAGTTTTCAAGCTTAATCAGCTAGTTGGAAGCTCAATAAAGATTCACATCACTTCATGCAATTCACAGACATTCATTTATGACTCCAATGGTCTTCTGCATTGGGCTGAAAAATGTGGTCTCAACAGTCCAGGGTAATACAAATGCAGCACTCTTTGGTGTGGATGTTAATAAATGAAGACCCATCATTTACAGGAACATGGATGTGTGACAATTGATTTTAAAGCAAACTGTAGGTTGCCTTTTTTATTTTACATGTCTTCAGTTCCTTCAGGCGGCAAGAGAAGGAGAGGATGACTTTCAGCATTTATTAGGAGGACTAAATAGAGTATAAAAAAGTTCTGGTGGTTTATTATTTTGAGCTTTTAACTTCTGTCTGTCGTGAAACATTTTGGGTTTGAACATTCTGGCAGCTTTAGGAAACCCCAGACGTAGGTTAAGGGTCTATATGCTCCAGGGGATAAACAAGGAGAATAGTGTTTTTCAAAAAAAAGAAAAAAGGTAAAGATGCTAAAGCTACATTAAAAAGGGACGTCTGTAATCATTTTGTCTTTGTTTGCGCTCGCACACACGTGCCCTCTCTCACACTCTTTGTGACTTTTTCTCTGCCTCTAATGTAAATTTCAATGACCGCTCACAGCAGGAGGGCATGAGAATAACATTTTCTGGGTTATTTCTGATATTGTAGTTCTTGATGAGAAATCAGGATTAGCGTAAATCCATGTCGGTGAGTCAAAGATCATAACTTGGCCACAAATTATTGATTGGTGCATCACTTAACCTGAGACTTATGGGAACCTGGTACCTGGTTCCAGCGAGAGAAATGCCAACCAGAAAACAAGCTCACCCCTTCTTCTTCTTCTTCTGTGGTGGAGGAAGCTGCACCTCGTTTGTGAGCAGGTAGCCACGTTCCAACACTTTTCAACAGGTATTCCTTGCCTTCCTAAGACGAAAGTGTAAAAATAGAATCGTCCAAAATCTTTTAATCATGCCTTCTAACACAATAAACAAGTTTGCAATGTCGGGGACAAATTTCCTTGTATTATCCACTGGTTAATCCATCTTCCATAGACATTAATGACCAATCATTACAAATTAATTTAATTATTGTTCATTGTTATCAATGCAGTTCATTTAAAAAAAAAAAAAAAAGTTAGAAAAAAAATCAAAACTAATATAAAAGACTGGGACAAGCCTGACCCCTACAGCCCGTATCTAGTATTGCAGCTTCACTCCAGGTTAAAGATGTGAATGAGTGAACTCCTGACTACTTGCCAGTAAATTTAAGGTGAATCAATTCCCATTTGAGATCCTACTGAAAGGTCGCCCTAAAAGCTGTTGAATCTAAATCATATTTGAAGCTCAAGGTTACAATTGGTCGAAATAAAGCTGTGGGTTGTATGTTTTCCGGCTTGCAACAATTACAGGTGAAGAGACAACAATGTGGAATATTAAAAAAAAAAAACGTTGAGACGTTACTTTCATGCTCCGATAAAACTCCATCAACTCTTAAGAATCCACTTTGACACAGATGTAAGATATAATGTAAATGTTTCTCTTTCATCCTTGTTAATTTAAAACCCATCATAACCCAAAGTGATAATTAAACAACCTCCTTCTGCAGTCAAGAGTGTGTGATGTCATATAATTTACAAAATAGAAATGTGCCTTGCCGCCAGGTGTGACAGGACCATGTGTTGCTTTGTTTGTTTTTTTTAAGATTGTTTTCTGTTACTAATGGTACGTTTGCATTTTTTTTATCATATTCAGGAGGGAAAAAAGTTGTGTCTTTTATGGCATACTGATTTTTGGCTGTAAAAGAGTCAGGAAAGATCCCAGACAATATACCAAAAAAATAAAAATAATGTTTTAATGACTTCTAGTTTAATTTCAGAATAATACAATCAATGCAGATTAAGACATTCCAATATTAAAATGATTTCCAACTCATCTAATTTGTGGAAAATAAATAAATAAATAAATAAATAAATAAATATATATATATATATATATATATATAATTTTCAAATAATTTACAAAGCTGGGTTTTGCATATATCATGAGTACATTTAATAAGCGATGAAATAATTTGTATAATTTTTAATAACTAGCTGGGTTTTGCATATGAGTACATTTAATAAGCGATGAAATAATTTATATAATTTTTAATAACTAGCTGGGTTTTGCATATATCATGAGTACATTTAATAAGCGATGAAATAATTTGTATATTTTTTAACTGTAATTATGAGTGTTTGTTTTGTGCAACAGCCCCAATAAACTGTTTGTAAGGAGAAACCGGTCTGCGCTCTTATGGCCTAAAACCGTGCAGTTGATGTAGCAATTTTCCCCCAAACAGAGTCCAACGTGCTTCCTCGTCTCTTTCAATTTATCAGATGACTGTATGACCTCAAAGATCTGCCCAGTAATTAACATTCCTATTGGCAGTTCCCGTCTGTGTGTGCGTGTTCATCTGAGTGTTCATCTGCTGATTAATGGCATACAATTCAATCTGCTCAGAATAATTAACTCGGCAGATTCCAGCTTTAATGTGCCGATAACTCATCTGGAGTCTCTGTGTGTATGTATGTATGTATGTATGTATGTATGTGTGTGTGTGTGTGTGTGTGTGTGTGTGTGTGTGTGTGTGTGTGTGTGTGTGTGTGTGTGTGTGTGTGTGTGTGTGTGTGTGTGTCTGACCTGGTTTCTTTCCGTACTAAACAGGTAACTGGCCATAAGCTGGAGAGCCTCTGGGTTGTTATGGTGATAGTGTAAAGCTTTTTCGATGAACTGTCTGCACTTGTCTGCAGCTCCCTCCTCCATGCTATGATCACGGATGCAGGAAGAGACAAATATGGAGTCGTTAGAAATGGCTAAAAAGCGAGACGGGTTTTCTCGGTGTAAGCAGTGCAGTACGATCTGCTGCAGTACCAGAGGTCTGTTAAGTAGATCTCTGCCAGGGAACAGTAGGCCACGCTGACGTCCTTCGCTGTAGGGACCTCGTCGCTCTCATCCGTTGTTCCGACGGCCCCGGCCTGAGCCTGCAGAGGAACAGCACAGGGCAGATTTCCTCTCTTAGTTATTATATAAAAGTATCTGAATTGCGCACATGATGAACAGGCAAGTATTTTTTTTTTATAATAATTACATAACCTGAGGAAAAATGTGTCTATACTCCCAGAGGAACTTCAGTTGAAAGGGTCATTTAGACTAAAAATATAATTGTGTCAAGCTGGAAAAATCAGAGCTATAAATGAGTAATTAACACGAAAATTCCCAAAGTCCCTTTTCTACTTCCGTGCAACATGTGCAATTTCTTCAGGCTGACTTTCCGTCACACAATTATAAGGCTGGAAGAGACTTTTCCTGTCAGTTTTACTACAGAAACCTGGAATTTTTTAATTCTTTGGAGAAAAATGATAAACACCTAATAAATATTTGAGAACCGATCCACTCAACCGAATATTTTGAACAATTTAGTCGTGTTAAACAATTTACTTCAATAATTTTACGTGCTTTTGAAATTGAAAAACAAATGATGCTTTTCTGTTATTTTCAACTTTCCCTCAGTTAATTTTTCATTCAGCTGAAAGATTCCCGGTGGACCAAAGTTTAAAATGGAAGCCTTCACACATGAAGCACATCAACACACATGGTTTAGGATTTTGAAAGTAGTATCAGGAGATGAAACTAGTTTTGAATATTTTTTTTTATTTTTGGTAGTTATACCATGTTGTTTTTTGTGTCTTCGATGCAAACAAATCTAGTTCATCTTATAACAAATATAACATATTTTTTAATTTTTTTCCAGCTTTTAACATCATGTTTTCTTTGTTTCTTTCCTCTTCATAATAGCTACGTCTGGCCTAGCGTTCTGTTCAGTTGGGGGACCGTCTTAGAGGGGAGCATCGCCTGAGTTTTCCTCTCCAATGTTGCTTCATGCATGCTCCGTATGAGGGATTCTGCAAAGTCAACAACACAATGCAAGCAGATGTCCACTGTGTGCATTATTTGATATAAGTGACTTTGTAAAGTTCCTTGAGATGACATGTTGTGAATCGCCCTTATAGAAATAAACAGAATTTAATTTTAAACTAAAAAAGACAAGAATTCTGGATGAGAGTCACACAACGCTTGTGTTTCCTAAAGCTGATGACCATATGAAGGCCCTTTGTCATTTAGTAAGTTGTTTAGTTGAAGAACCGGTCCTTGACATGAGGGTACTCTGGGACACAGCACCCTCTTGTGAACAAAACATTAAGTACCTTAAATATTAATTAGAATGCCTTTTTCAGCATTATGTTAATCTTAAAAAAAAAAAAAAATATATATATATATATATATATATATATATATATATATATATATATATATATATATATATATATATATATATATATATATATATATATATATATATACACACACACACACAAAATTCATTACAGGGCCTATTTAAAATCATTGCACTTTATCAGTTTTATTATTTTAGAACCTATTTTGTTTTATAGACCAACCCAAATAATTGACAAGAAGTACGACATGGATTTGTATCCAGCCCCGTTTTACTCTGATACCCAGAATCCAGTCCAAGTGACTGACCTCAGAAATAATTAGTCAACACATAAAAGGTTTGTGGGGAAGCCTTAGTAAACGAACGCCATCATGAAGTCCGCAGCGGGTTGTCAGGGATGCAGAGGTTTAAAGCAGGGTTTGGTAATAAAACAAACGTCAGAGATCAGGAGGAACAACTTCTTATTGCAGCATCTATTAGTCATTCAAAAATGGACCGTGGCAAGGAGAAAGCCTGAATAAATGAAAGAAAAAGCTCCTAGTGGTCCTGTTTAAAGTTTCCAACAAGCCATGCAGGGCTTGAAGCACGTAAGAATGATCAACACCTAGCCATGCACTGGGACCTCCTAAGACCTCCACAAAGTGTCCGGAGAGGAGCTTCCTCCATTCTACCATAGCAATGGGGAGAACATCAGTCTCCATACAGAAAGAACCCAGGCCGGGGCTTGAAAACAGCACCTTCTTGCTAAAAGGAAACAGTGCTAACCACAGCGCTCCACCATGCAGCCCAATATTCCAAATGATCTCTTTAATAATATTTTAAGTTAGGGAACAGTGTTATTCCTTGCTTAACACAAGTCTGCACCCTAAATCTGCTAGAGCTGGAAAGAAATGTGCTCAGGACAGATGAGACGAAATATGAAAGTTTTGCCTACATGCACAACACAACGCGTGGCAAGAAACTAACACCTAATACCCTCAGCAACACAACATCCCTGTCTGGTGAAATGTGGTGGTAGGAACGTTCTGTGTAGATTCTTTAGGTCAGCGTGCAAAGATGGATGGACCTAAACGAAGACCAATCCTGCGAGAAAGCCTCTTAGGTTGCAAAAGAATTGAGAATGCAGTGCAGGTTCACTTTCCGGATAGACGTATAAACCCAGACCTAAAATGGTTTAGAATCAAAGCATATCCATTTGACACCATGGCCGAGTCGAGATTCAGACCCAACTGTAATTAAGAAACAGGCAAAACGTGAGGATGGATGTTTACAGATGCTCTTTGTGATTTTCAGCTGTTTTAATAGGATGAATTGGAAAAAAAAAAAATAAAGTCAAAACTGGAAGAGAAATCCCAAAGAGCTGCAGCTGTTAATGCAGCAAAAGATGGTTCTGTGAAGTACTCACTCAGAAAGGCTAAATTCAAATGCATGTCACTGGTTATGCTTTTTATTTGTAAAATATTTTTAAAGTCACGTACCCATCCCTATTTGTAATTATACAATATATATTAGTTTATGTCGGTCTATCATGTAAAATATCTACACTGACGTCTGTGGTTGTACTGTGAGAACACGAGGACGGGTTGAAAGGGTCCGAACACTTTGGCCAGGCGCCGTCTTCTTGCTTACCATCTTTTCTTGCTTCTCTAGCGCTGACAGAAGGACCTGTATTCCTCTCGTGTAGTAGTCCACAGCTTCCAGGCCAGTGTGAATTTGGCCCAGATACATGTATTTACTATGTCCAACGTCTGGGCTCAGCTCCATCGCACGGAGAAACGCTTAGGACTCGGTAAAGGAAGCCCAAACCATTCCCACTTTAGCACAGAATAAAAATACTACACAGTGCTTTTTTTTCCCCCTCCGATTACTTCTAGATATGCATCAAGAACACAACGTCACAAAGGATATTGATTTAGCTTTCTGCATGTCTCCCAATTCAGAGCAAATGTGTCCCAGCATGTCAAGGGCTTGAAGGTTGTCGGA
This sequence comes from Fundulus heteroclitus, assembly GCF_011125445.2. Lineage (NCBI taxonomy): Eukaryota > Metazoa > Chordata > Actinopteri > Cyprinodontiformes > Fundulidae > Fundulus > Fundulus heteroclitus. Next base: position 22,624,731 of record NC_046363.1, on the reverse strand, counting down.
GTCCACATCCAAAGCTCTCTGACAGAAGAGGCCAGCCATCGCAAAGTCAAAACTGTCCATGTATTCCTGAGTCTGAACACAGAAGAGAAATAAATGTACAAATGTAAATGTACAACTCTAGCGAGCGTCCACGGCGACGTGTCTTTACATTAATGTCACCTTTTCTAGGAGTTGCTGCACTGAGTACTTCTCAGCTGTCTTCTTCTTTGCTTTCTCGTGCATTCTTACTTTCATCCTTTCCTGAGGTGACAGGTCAACAAATCCTCCATCTGTCAGGATGAAACATAGGTGCACATGAAAGGTTGCTTGTGTCTCATTTGGTCTCAAATCACAACGAAACTTTTTAACTTGGATAAAAAAAAAACTTGCTGTTATGAATTTATGCTAAATATATTTAAAAGTCCATAAGGCAAAGACATGGCAAAAACATTGAATATCTAACCCCTGTTTTGACGGTTGTCTTTCCTCTTGGGTTTATTTTTCTTCTTGCCCTTAGACTGACCACCCATAGTGATAAATAGCCTGTCTGATTTCTTTGTACAACTAAATGTCCTCTAAAAGAAGGCTTTTCCCAAACTGATTGGGACGCGTGATGAAGAACTCCGAACTGTAGGCGGCATGCAACACGCATGCGGTAAACGATGAAGTGGGGTGCGCCCCATTTATCACGCCACGAGAAAATCGGTGCGACGGGTCCGCGTGGTTTGTACACAATTTCAAACGGTGCCTCCGGCGTGTCATGCAGGATGTCGATTTAATCTCAGTCATCATAAGTGACAAGAGACGGACGCCCCTCACCAATATCTTAGTAAATATCTAAATAACGTAAGAGAATCTGTAGAATAAGATGAGCATCTGGCTGTATATTCGCCGAGAGGTGATCACCGGTAGCTTGTATTTCACCATTGCTTGTTTGTTTTGTTAAAGGCTGTTGATATAACAACCCAGGGTGCCCTTATTGGCAGGTTGACTCTGATCTCCTTGCATTAAAAAAAAAAAGTTACCCTCTATTTAATCTTCCTACTCCTCCCCGACACTACTTTCACCCAAGTTATTCCCCGGGTGACTGTTAAGGAGTACATCCACTGTCACAGCTACGGTAGCCGATATTAAACAAAATACCTATTATACCGAATGCATTTTCAGAATCTAAACAGTAGAAATGTAATATATTTCAGCTCTAGTACTATGAGCGTAATTTTAGAAATAATACTGACGTTCCAGTGTTTAAACAGCGTGTTTTTTCCAATACAATTTACAGAATTCGTAAACTGTATTTAAAATTAATTTACCAGCATCCGCTCCATTTCCGAGGGTGCCCTCGACTCGACATGATTGGCACGTTGATGAGCCAATCAGGCAACGCATCGATGCTACGCGTTGAGACGCATCTGGAACTTTCTCGATTTCAACCAATGGCGTAATACGTCAAAGGCACGCAGTGGGGTTTTTTCTACATTTTACAATATGTTGCAAATAAACGAATGACAGAAATGCGGCTGACAGGGAAATTGTCAAAGGAAACACAACCAACACAGACCCTCAGTACTCGAGTCTATTTTGAGGTAAGAGTAGAATATTGACGTCGAAATAACGACCAACGACTGCTTCTCACGGCCGTTATATACACGCCGCCCCGGAGTGACAAGAAATTGAATGATAAAGCAATGTAGGTGTTAGCTGCAACTGTGGTGATGCTAATGCTTAATGGTGCCAAGCCAACTTAACTGTAACGTTATTGTTTCGTTTGTTTGTTTTACGTTCAATTTACGACGGCGTAACAAACAGTTAGCCGTTCGCTCAGTGGTTTTCATTTCGTTGTTTATTATCCGCTGTAGCCACCTGACGGTAACGCAGCCGTTGCTGGCCTTTTAGCTTGGTCGACTGCAGAGCGAGCAAGTGTTCAAACGACGCCGTTCGCGCCAGCTTCGGTAAATTCTCACGATATGATGCGCACGACCATTCCGTGCATATTAAGGCTTGTAATTTTCAAGTTCGAGTGATTTGTTTTTTTTTTCTTTGCATGTCTTTTTAACCATAAAATTAATCAAATCAAAAGCGCTTCTATTCTTTTTGCGATTGTCCCAGAATTATTAACTACAACGTAGGAAGCAGTAATCCAGGGATGCTGTGGTGAGCTTGTTGTCTTCATGATAGTTAGGTTAGAAAAATGTTAAAAATAAATAATTGAATCGCATAGGCCAATAAAAGCTGTTTTAAATTATTAACGATTGACAGGTTACAAAAAGGAGGCTACAGAGTTGGGAAAGCTGAAAATCACAAATTTTATTGAGTTTAAAAACAATTGTAGGCTTTCAACAAATCAGAACATTGGGATGAGGTTATAGTGGCTAATTTCCATCTCTAGTCTCACTGGCAGGTTAGTTTCAAAGACATAAAAAAACAAACAAGTAAAAGAGCAGGAAAGATCATAATGCCAATTAACTGGTATAGCAATCCTTTTATTCAGGCCATATGTTGCATTTGTTCTTGTAGGATGTAATATTTTCCCAATTCAAAACAGTGGAAAACATTGTCTTTAAAAAACTGCATTTAGTTTCTATAGCTTTTCAAAATAAAATGTTATGTTAAGGGGAATTACTTCTGTTTTTACGGAATCCGGATTTTGAGCAGAGTGAGTAAGCTCTTCTTTCATATCAAATTAGCCACATAATGCGTAAGATGTTTAAAAAAAAAAGATCTGCTGATCTTTAGGTTAATTAAATGAAAGATCCAAAAGCTGTTTTGTCTGCCTGAATTTTCAACACTTGGATTGGTCTATATGTAATTTACAACAATGGACAAAATCAGAATAATGGGGACTTTGTATGTTTACATTATCATCAGGAAGCCTTGCAGCACTGCCTGCTAGCTTTTCACAATACTGAAATTTCAAAGTCGAGACAGATACATAAAAAAATGTGTGTGTGTGTATATATATATATATATATATATATATATATATATATATATATATATATATATATATATATATATATATATATATATATATATATATATATATATATATATATATATATATATAATGTGTGTGTCATTCCTTGTTATGCAAAACAGTAGACAAGATAACAGTATATGTTTTAACATCCACTATAGAGTGATTCACTCATGCAATTATTAAATTTTATTATAATTGCTTATGTGTAATGTGCCACTGTGTGCTTCCATTTGCCTGTCAATTTGCTGTTGATGCAAAGACATTTTTACTACCGACTGAAAAACAAAATCTTCCGTAACTAAAGTAAATTGTGTTTAGATACAAACATGGATCTGGCGCATGCAAAACATATTTTGTGTAAGCAAAGATCTGGTTCAGACAAATATATTCAGCAGCAGCACTAGACAACTTCTGCCTTTCTGGTAAAATCTTTTCTTTAGTGTTCAATTACAGCAGCAGGGTAGGTTTCTATGGGTTCCTACTTATTTCTCCTCCAATTGTAAGCTTCAGTCAGGCTCCACCCTAACCTGTATGATGCTCAGGGGGGCCACTGGTTTGTTGTTTCATCACATATTTATCAGCCGACTGAGTCGTAGCTGATAAACATATTTATGCATTAATTTGTGCCGCAGCAGAGTTTCCTGGTTTCCAACAATGGTCGCACATGTGACGTCAGCGGCGCAGGACTTTTGATGTGCTGGACTCAAAAGGCCTTTTTCTCATGCACACTCGCAGCCTCATAACCCGAGTTTTTTAGAAATCTCCTCATTGGCGGAGTTTTTAGAATTAATCGTTTTTAGTGCTGTACACTGGAGTTTTTGTGTTGATGAAAGGCCAGCGTTTAAAACCGTTTTTTGTTTCCCAGATATTCGGATACATGTGGACTAGGCCTAAAAGTTGCAGGACACCGGGCCCTTGAGAACTGGAGTTTGAGAACCACTGCTTTAGGTTTCTGTCTAGCTGAGTTTGGGTAAAACGAGGGAGTAGTTGATTTAACACCCCTGTGGGAATATTAATTTGTGAATATCTAACTGCAGTGAAGCTAAGTTCTTCTGTTACAAAATAAAAACTATGGATTTGTCTTCTGTTGCTTGGTAGATTGATGTCATACCGACGCTCCACTTTGCTGCCAGTCCCTAAACTGAGACCGAGTTGGACCACAGAGGGAGCTTGTGGCCAATGCTACGGGTTCTGGCTGCCCTAAGAAGTGCACAGTTTCCATTAGGAAGAGACGGCATTAAGAACGGACAACCTCTCGTCCCTGCATGAAGGTTGGGCTGAAGAGGGCGTGACTAAGGATTTGAAACCAATCATGTCAGAGTTTAATAAGGAGGTGGTCGATTTGGTTTGGGGGAAACCATCAGGGGGAGGAGTTTCCACTTCTATCTTCCGAAGATGGTCTCAAGGTAGGACTTTTGTTCTTTTACCCACAGTGAGTTAATCTCAGTGTTTTCAAGTGTTTCCTAGTTTTTCTGGTGTGCTAGATAATCCAGGGTTTATATAACCATTGTGTTCCTCTTTAATTTGCTTTTACATATGTTCCCAGGTCTGTGCATTAATATGGGTACAGGATCAGTAATTATAGGCTTTTTTTTCCTCAGGGTTTGTTTTCAGTGAGCATGAGCAAACGGCTCTGAAGCAGTTTGAAGGAGGACCATGTGCTGTGATTGCACCTGTCCAGGTAAGGCCTAAATATTATTCAATTCAGTGTCAAAACAAAATGAAAACCTCAAATATTTGATCAGTGCCTCACATGATATTTAGCTAGCATATCAGTTGCTGCAAACTGAGTTTGTGTTTCTCTACAGGCTTTCCTCTTAAAGAACATTCTTTTTAACAGAGAAAGTTCCAACTGGAGACAAATGTCAGGTACCTTCCCTTAAAAAAAAAAAATTATAGTTGGTTTTGCTGTTATCTTTGTGTTTTTTCTGACCAAAATAATGGAGGTTTTCATGTCTGTCTTTATTAGAAGAGGAGCAGAAGACGGCCCTGTGTTCAACACTGAGTGAAATCCTTGAGTCTGCCTGTGCCAGCGCCTCCACAGGGTTCTGTCTGGTGACCTGGGCCAAGGGGCAGAGCCCGCACACCAGCACGCTATCTAAGACCCAGACCCAGCCTCAAACACAGGCCGTGCCAAAACCAGAGAGCAGCCAGACGCCACAGGATCCGCAACCAAGTTAGTCTTGTGTCTTTGCCCACTCATTCATCTCACTCATGCATCTTTGTCTGCACAACTAACTGCAGATTAATGAAGTTTAACAGACTAACTGTGACGTTTTGCTGTGATGGTTTTGTGATTGTGTGTTTTCTTGTGTCTAGCTGCTTTGGCTGCTGAGGACCTTGGCTTTGAGCAATTTCACAGTGTTCTACAGTAAGTGAAAAATATTGAATTATTTTGTCAAATAACGTCTTCAATTCAATTTTATTTATATAGTGGTAATTCACAACAAGACACTTTACAAAGTCAAATTCAATCAAAACATCCAGACAAAAAGTTTCCTATCTAAGGAAACCCAGCAGATTGCGTCAAGTCTTGACAAGCAGCATTCACTCCTCATGAAAGAGCGTAGAGCCACAGCGGACAGTCGTCTGCATTGTCGATGGCTTTCAGCAATCCCTCATAGGGAGCATGCATGAAGCGACAGTGGAGAGGAAAACCTCCAGCAGAACCAGGCTCAGTGTGAACGGTCATCTGCCTCGACCGGCTGGGGGTTTGAGAAGACAGAGACACAAAAAGCACAGAAGCACACATTGATCCAGGAATCCTTTCTATGTTACATGGTAATAGCAAATGATCTGCCTCCCCTGAATGATGTCACAGCTAACAGAACACCAGACCAGGTGTACCTACTATAAAGAAAAAAGAGAGAGAACATAAAGTTTAAATGAGTAGGGATGGGTACGTTTCACATTTGAACCGATGCAGTACTGATACCCGGTACCTGGGAATAGATACCGGTACTTAACGGTACCTATTTGTAGTACTTTTATGTGTTTTATGTGGTAATAAATGTTAGTTTATTAATAAAATCTCTAAATGTTTCAATTTAACATATTTATTTCTAAATAAATGAACTTGTTTGGATCTACAACTGAACCTTATTAAATAGTTTATGAATTTTAATACATTTCCTGAATAATGATAATAATAATAATAATTAAGGCAATGTAATAAGTTTCAGGACGAGGCAACCTTCTGTCTGGGAGACATTGTTTGGAGAAGCTTGTAGTGCTTAGAGAATAACTCCAGAACGATTACTTTCACAGGAAGGCACCAATAACAACAAAGTCGCTAGACTTTTTTTGCTGGTCGCTTTTTGAAAAAAAAGTTTTCTGGATTGGTCTGAAAAGTTGCTAAATACAGCACAACATTTGCTAAATTGGCATCAGGGACCAGGTGCTTTCTCAGATTAGAGGTATTCCCGACGCTGGCCATTTTGAAAAGCTGAGACAGCGCTTTCTATTAGCCATGCTTTGTTGACTGGACCAGCGGCTACTGACATCAGCACGCCCTTGTGCGTGCAATGCTGTGTTCGTGTTCGGTATGGAAAATCGCCCCCTGTTCTATTCCCTCACTGTCACAGTGATGCATTTAGGTATCGAAACATGGTACCGTTTGATTTTACGTGAATCATTACCTGGAAGTACCGTCGGGTTTCAGTCGGTACCTATAAAAGTATGGGATTCGGTACCCATCACTAGAAATAAGTACGAACAATGCAAATTGGAGAACAGTAGGACCATAAATAATTTTCCTTATATAATTTACTTTTGTGGTTGATATTCTGGAGGGTGGCTTAAATGCAGTGGCTTAAATGCACTATTTCTATAGCCACATTTTTTTTTTCTTTCTAAAAAGACAGCGTGAGCAGAATAAGGAGGTGTGAATTTCTCTGTCTTGCTTTTTTAGATCGATCTTGCCAATTCACTCTACATTTTGCCAACTCACCACTTGCATTGATTGCCTTGAAAACAAAATGCTTGTCTCACACACAAATTGTGTGTTAAAGATACACAAGCGTATTAAATGTATGCAGGGTTGGGTTTGCTATGAGCAATATTGAAATTTCATCACATAGAGCACTGACAGCTAAAACCACAGTCAGCAAAAAGCAAGTCTTGCTCAAAGTGCATGCTTAATAAGACGAACAGCTTCACTTTTTTTAATGAGGTAAAGGATAAGAAGGATGGTGCTCTAATCCCTTGCAATCTCATTTTCTTTGTCCTGTCTTGCATTGTATTTATTTCTTTTTTTATAAGACTGTATAGTCAAGGACTGTCAAACACAATCCATGATGGGATTTTGCTGCCTGAAACTTAATGGATTTGTCTCGTTGCTGTTTCATTTATTATTCTGTATATATCTCTTGTTTTTTTTTTTTTTTCTTTTCTGTCTTTGTCCTGCAGCAAGCGGACTGTTCTGTCAGTGTCTGATCTCAGAGAGGAGGTGCTGTCTCTCTACCAGTCCTGGAGGGGGTGCTGTGGGGTTTTGCTTTTCCTTTACTCCGTCATTCTCACTAAGGTAAAGGGGGAAAAGACACCACAGAGAGATAGATACATTGGGAGTTCAGATACTGATTTACACTGACACGTTTTCTGCTTGTGTTTTATTTTAATTATTTATAAAGAGATTTATGTGAAGTGTGCAATAGGCATAAAACAAGTTTTATATTTTGAAACTGAGTCAAAAAATATTTAATGTAAAACTTTATCTGGAGGTTGCACAGATTTCTAAATGTTCAACAAATGTTCTCTTTACAGGGCATAGAGAACATTAGAAATGAAATCCAGGACCCAACAGAGCCCCTCATAGACCCTATTCATGGTCACGGAAGGTATCCAAATCCATCTTTATGCTTTTAAAATTACTGATATAACCCGTTTAGAGGGTTGTGCAAGTTCACCCATAGGAAACTTCTAAGATTAAAAAAAGGATAGTTTACATACATATTCTGAACTAAATTGCCAATCCCAACATGAGCTAGTAGTTTTCTCTTCTTTGATGAAATTAATTCTAAAATAATATGTATCAGTCATGAAATGGCACTATAATTAGCATATTTATTATATAATCTTTTTCACAGCATTTTCAAACTGGCCTTCAACACATTGCTTTGCTCTGTAATCACACAACTACTTCATTTTGATCGAACTCTCATAAAAGCAGCTTTGTTATTCCCAGATTAGTCTGAGTTTGAATTGGATTACGTTTTTATTGCAGCCTCTTTTGAAGTCAAAGTTGAATTTTGTGTTTTATTAAAATCTTGTTGCAAATTAAAGGCATCTCTGCTGTTTTTGCAGCTATTCCTTCCTGTAAGATGTTGAGAAAGCAAAGTAAGAAGTGACAGAATGCATTTAGCAGCAGTTTTATCCTCATCCCTGTTTACCTCATTGAGCTCTTTTCCACCAAAGCTGCCTTTTTCTTTTTAAATGCCTTTAATTTCCTGTAAACCACGTTTTGGTTGTGTAAGCCTTGTGTATGAATGGTCCTATAACAATAAAAATTCCTTTTCCTGCCGTACCTCCAAACCTACTGGTCTCGCTTCCTGCATGCAGCGGGCTTCTGCACATTGGCAGCAGAACACGGTGCAGAAACAAGTGGCCATGATCCCTGTGTTAAAATGACTAAAATTGGGCTGAAACCTAACTACTGTCTCTACTGGAACTTTTGTTTCTCTCAGCTGCATAAATCAGTTTAAATAGGATCTCAAATGTTTTATGATTTGTAAAACATCCACTCCAGCACAGTTTATGGATGTCAGCCTCATCATTGACATAATCAGCAGTTAGAAGTTCAAAGTTTTCCCCCAAAAAAGTTAATGTCACTGAAGAACAGGTTTGACTCTTTCATTCACAACGTTGGACAAAGTCTACGTGTTCAAAGCAAATTTTCACTTTTGCCTTTTTTCTCTTTCAGTCAGAGCCTGGTGAACCTTCTTGTAACCGGCCATGCTGTCTCTAATGTGTGGGATGGAGATAGGGAATGCTCTGGCATGAGTAAGATTTGGCACCTAAGTGACTAAAAAACATCATTAACATTCTTAGGTCTAATAAGTAGACACACGCATATCAGAACAGCAGACTTAACCATCATTTTTTGGGGGTTAGCACTGTTTTAATCCCAGAGCTCCACACATTAACAGGAAATGTCTCAGTCTTACATCTGATTTTATCACTCTTTTTGTTTCTGTTTAATTTGTTGTAGAGCTACATGGAATTCATAAACAAGCATCTGTTGGCTTCCTTACGCTTATGGAGTCGCTGCGCTACTGCAAGGTACAAACACACGCAGCACAAGTTCGCAGAATATGAACGAGAAGTGGAACCAAACTGTCAAACCCTTGGTAGTTATGCTGAAAGCTTGTGTTTTATTTCTAAAGAAACCGTTCACTTTGATCGAGATGGACATGTTTGTATAAACTGAGCTGAATACAAAAGCTTACAAGCAAATATTCACTTGCTTCCTGTTACTTTTATCGCTGAGATTTGGACATTTCCCAGCAAGTGAAACAAACTACAGGAAAAGTCCACACTTTGAAAGATTTAGAAATGAATCAAACTGATCAAAATGACACTCCCTGCTGTCTCACTTTTATTTCTGTTTACCTGTGACAAAAATCCTTCAGTGCTTAGTGTTTCCCCTAGCAATAGGACCAAAAAAAATCTGCCGCAATCTGGGATCTACTGGCTGGAGTTTGTGTTCAGCTGGTCGCCCGCATGTGTCTCTGTCGGCGCAGAAGTTTGTTTCAAGTGATACAAAGCACAAAACTGTAAAGGCAGAATTGACAATGCAAAAGGACAATACATAGACCTGTTTTATATAGAAGAGGTAACCTCATCACTTCTGTTGAGATCTGCTATTTACAAAATAATTTTTTTTAATTGTTAACTTGGCGCTCTAGGTGGAGCAGCGGTGGTCCTTGAAGGGTGGGTTGCCCCTCGAGTTTTAACAGGGGAAACCTAGCAACATCCAAAATGCCCTTTGTGATAAAACACTAACCGCACATCATCCTGAATGCACAACCTTCTTCTGAAAACAAGGTGGCAGCATCATTGCATTACCTTTGCAAAGCCTCATGATAAGCTTATGTGTTGAGGTATATATAAATTACACACAATATAAGTAAAATATCTCAAATGATAGTGGATCTCGAGTTTGATTTATTGTTGTAACATAAGCCCTAAAGCAGTTGACGTAGGAGATATGCAACAGACAAAGCAAGCTACCTTAAAAAGTCAACATTCTGCTCAAAAAAATAAAAGCTATAGTTGGTAATCCTGATCAGAAACATTTTTTATTATACTGGACAAAATAGACCTTCCATCCTGACAGTAGTCAATACATTATGTATTCAGAAAAAGGAGGAAATTATATCTTTGTGAAAGCTGCAGGTCCATAAAAACTGACCAATCCCTGCCGTTTGGTCCGAAAGGCAGGGATTGTTCACAGTTATGGTCCTACGCTGCTCTCACCGTATACTTTGAAAATGGCTGGCAGTCGCAAGTAGTAAACCACGTACAAGAGGAAGGCCTCAGTAGAAAGAAATAAGACCAAAGTGGATTTGGGATGATTGTTTTTCATGCAATACCCCTAAAGAGCAGCAGAGTAAGGTTAGCTGGTCTGACACATGTGCAGTTATTCATAAAGGGGCTTGGGGAAACTTCTGGAGAAATCGGCGACTATGTTTTAAAGGAACACTTTAATTATTATTAAATAATTAAACTACTGATCTGGTCAGCTCAGTAGTGGAAGGGGTTGTTAATCAGTGTCGGCTGTTTTGATGTTAATGAAATTAACAACAGGGACATTAAAGGGGCAGTAATGACAACCCCAAAAACAGGTGAGATTGAGCAGGTGAAGGCCGCTTACATTTTCCCCCTCGTTTACTTTTGACTGCTTTTGCAGTTACTCTGGAGAAGCTGGACAGAAGGCCGCCAAAGGTTGTTAACCTATCGGCATAACCGGTATCTACTCCTTTGTGCGAGGAGGAACAGAATGAGTACTGCCAGAGCCCTACAAAGTGACCTCCAGCGAGTCACTGGTGTGAACATTTCTGACCCAAACCATTAGAAACAGGCTTCATGGGAGTTGCCTGAGTGCTCGATGTCCTCTAGTCGGCCCTGTGCTCACTGGCCGGCACCGTTGAGCTCTGGCATTTGCCAGAGAGCACCAGAGTTGACAGGTTTTTGCACTGGCGCCCTGTTCTTTTCACAGATGAGAACAGGTTCATGCTGAGCTCATGCGACAGGCATGAAGCTGTGGTGAACGTAATGCTGCCTGCAACATTGTTCGGCTCTATCGCTTTGTTGGTGGGTGAATGTCGGTCTGGGGGGGGGGGGGGGGCATCTCCATGCAGGGACACACAGACCTGTACAGGATAGATGACGGCACCCTCACTGCCATTAGGTTTCAGGATGAAATCCTTAGACCCTTTGTTGAATCCATAGATGCTGCAGTGGGTCCTGGCTTCCTCCTAGTGTATGATAATGCCTGGCCTCATGTGGCAAGAGTTTGCAGGCAGTCCCTGGAGGAAGAAGGAATTAATGCCATTGACTGGCCTCCACGCTCCCATCACCTAAATTCAATAGAACATCTTTGGAACATCATGTTCCAACACCACCAGAGATGCCCTGCTTTGTATCTGGGATCCATTTTTGATTTGCTCCAGTGACTCTTCAGCAAGTTGGACTAGCCCGCTGAATTAGTGTTTCTGTTTAATTTTCTCCGTGACTTCCATTTTACGTCCTCTGCGGGTTGACGGTTTTAATTTTCATCAAATGATTTGGCATCCTCTTGTTTTTTTTTAATCTTTCCATATCAGGACGGAGATCCAGCAGGGCTTTTTTCCAATGATGTTTTCAAAGTGTTCCTTTTTTCTTTTTTTCTTTTTTTAAGCAGTGTGTCTAGAGAAGTGAGACAGTTTTAAAATTGACCAAATGAACTTCTTTACAGTGTGTATGTATAAATGCTCAGTTTAAAAAAAAAAAAAGGGGAGGGGGGGGGGGGAGAGATCTGTTTGGTGAATTTGTGTTTTAATTTAATCCAGATGCCGTTCAGGGAGTTTATTTTACTGCATGTCATTTCTGTTCAGACAATTAGTTCGTTACATTAATGAAAATGACAAGTGTGATTAGAAGCCAATGCTGAATGATGGTGGTAATTACCAAAAATAGACACTCCTGTGTAATACATTCCTTTCACTCTGTTTATTTCAGGTCGGGGCATTCCTCAAATCTCCAAAGTTCCCTATTTGGATTCTTGGCAGTGAAACGCATCTCTCTGTATTTTTCACAAAGGCAAGTTTTGTACACTCGTCCAGCACACACTTCACACACCGACACACACTTTGTGCAACACAAGCAGGTCTTCTCGACAGGTTAGGAAACACTGCAATAAGGAATGTGCTCAGTAGATTTAATTTTGTACAGATCAGATATCAATGTGGTGAAAAACAGGAGATTCAGAGATGGAGGGGAACGAATATGAGCAAAGGAGATTGTCTTATATGGCAGGTGCTGTTAGTTGGATTGTCGCCATTCAAGCATCTGTCTAAGCTGAATTTAACAAACAGACATGTACACATCTTCACAGATATTATCTTTCCCATAAACTAAGTCATCTGTGTTTGGTTAAACAGTTCATTTGTCATAATGTATGGCGTAAAAGTCTGTTTGACTTCAGTAAAAAGTTTTACCTTTGCTGTCAGGGTAATTACAACAATGTAGATTTATGTTGTAGCACTTTCTTTGGAAACACTTATTCCCAAACACTCTGCGTTCATGTCTGACAAATTATATTACCAGACACAATGGTGACATAATTGGAATCAATTCTTTAAAAGAAAATGACAGGAGATGTAAACAAAAGAAGAATGTAGGTCTTTTCTTTCCTAGAATTCAACATTCATTTCACCTTAACTTGGATTTGCTCAGCTTGAGCATCATCACCCACCCCAACCTGCTAATTTACTCCTGTGTGTATTTCCATCATATGGTCCAAATCATAAACTTACTGTTAATGTAAGGTTCACATTAAAAAGGATATTTAATCAAAAAAATATATTCTGCAGTTTTCGCACCTCCTGTCACACGCAAACAGATAAACAGAAGATAAACTCGGAATTTAGTAAAACAATTTCGAAATACAGATTTCTTAAAGATGCAAAAAGAACGTGTGTGTGCGCGCAGTAGATATCTGTAAATGAATAAAAATGGCGACTTAGAGGCCGACTTTCCGCATGTTCAGTATCGCTTGTTATGCTACAAGCCACAACAAAAGTAACGCAGTTTTTGTCGTTTCTTTCTTTTCTGACGTCTGTTCTACTTTCTCTCGACAATGTTTTGATAAAAAAGAAAGTTGTGAAGCTAAACGGTGGTAAATAAAATACAAACTGTTGTAGGAGAATCTTAGGCCTTGCACAGCTTTGGTTGTGCTCAAAATCTTCTTCTTTAAAATGTTGATGTAGTTGATGTTGGTATCGCCTCCTGGTGGCATATCATTTGCATTACAGAGTTTTTGACTTTTTGACAGATTTTTTTATTTTATTTTATGCATCATCTATATCATGATCTATTTAATTTTTTCGCTTTGTAAATGTAATCAAAAAGATGAAATACAGCCACGATGGCAAGCTAATCTGTTGAATTCCAGTTTTCTAGGGGCAGTGGAGAGAAAGAGAGAGACTACTGTTGCGAAAATGCTGTGGTTTTCAGCAATGAAACTGTAACCAATGATTCTGTTGCAGTAATTGTACTGTATAACTTACGTGAAGTTATTATCGACTTACCGAGTTAAAAGTCTACAGCCTTTAACAAACTTTGCCAAGGCAGCTGAGTCGTTCTGATTTCACAGCTGTTCACCTCAGAGAGATCTATGTCCTCGTTCACAAAACTCCGGCTGAAGTAGAACCTTCTCGGTAACCTGGGTTGGACTCCACAGTGGATCGGCACCAGATGTAGACTGATTCTGGTCTTTTCTGTTCAGTGTCCCAGAAACGCTGTAACATGGCAAAAACGTTCATATGAGCACCGGTTTATGCCAAGAGTTATGGATTTCACATTACAGCTGAGGCAATGTTGCAAGCTTCGAGAGGAACTTGAGGAGTGTGCTGTCAAAGTGTGTTTGCTTATGCAGGTGTGTGCAAACTCATTCATCTTGCACTCAAGTAAGCCCGCTTATCAGTCTCATTATTGAGATTGTAACTATATACAGCTAGTGAATTAAAACGAGGGGTCTAGGAACTCATCTCTATTATTACAGCACACCCTTTAATATAAAATTGATTAAAATATCCTTTACATGAATAAAGCTCCACGCTGCAGTCTCAGTGTATCAAATGTTGGCTCTGTGATGAACCAATCATGTATGCGCTAATGAGTTACTGATTCCCACAACTCCCCGGGGCTGGTGACATGTTCGTATATATATACATCCACATCGCAGAGTAGAGGAAATTTAATCCTGATTAGCATTAGGTGTGTGTGTGTGTGTGTGTGTGTGTGTGTGTGTGTGTGTGTGTGTGTGTGTGTGTGTGGTGGTGCGCTCTGAACAATGTGATTCCAAAGTTTCACTGAGGTTCACGAACATGCACATAGAAACATAATAAAATATGTTGCTCAGGCTACTTACAAGCTAAAGATGTGTTGAAGACAAAAGTAAAGCTGTTAGAGCTACTTTATTAAAGCAGACAAGTTTGACACTTTAGAGGGAAGTTTGTTCCGAACTAATTTGAAGCTTATGTTTTTATGCTTTGTGAAACAAAACTACATAATGCCTGGTTATGATCCTTTTGGCTGTGTGACTATGACTTTTAAACCATCTGCTTAATAGCATTGTTGCTTTTATCTAATCTACTTACACAAAAGGCATTTTGCCATTTGTGTTTCTTGCCTTTAAAACTGTGTTTCCTATATTGAGGTTTGTCCCTCTACCAGAAAGAGCCACAGTCACTATAAGTTGGATAGTAATCATCTTTCTTTTTTCTTTTTTTGGACAAGTTTTCAAGATGCAGGAAGGAGACAAAGATCAAGGAAATGCAGGGAGTCATATTTAAGAGAAATGTACCACTCTACATTTTTAGTTGCTTTCCATTCCAGTTTTCAGTGAAAGGTTCTGCCGAACTGAAGGGTCCTACTGCAAATCTTAGTCTTTACCTGATCGGTCCCTCATGGGATGAAAAGAGGAGGAAAGGAAGTTAAGAGGAAGGATGCACTTAAAAAGAGCACTGCAGTGGTCACTCAGGAAAGGGGCTTTAGGTGAGGGGGGTCCTCCTGTGACATTTCTCATCACTCTTTACTCTACCCTCACTGAGTGATGAGGTTCACAGGCTGTATCTGAACTTCTCCGGGGAGTTGTGTGCGTGCCTATGTGTACAGTAGTTGTGCTCTGGGTCAATGATTTATTTGGAGGGGCAGCCGCCGCCATGGCGCTCTGTCTTCTAAGGCTTCCACCTCTGTCTGCATACACAGGATGTATTTTAAAGGCTCCTGGAAAAATGCAAAACAGTGGCCTGGAACAGTAAATGTAGGTCAGATGAATTCATTGAAACTATGTTGACATAAACACTGAAGTTTTTTTGAAATGCCAAAACTAGAAAGTGTGAAGTTATTTGGAAGTCAGATGTACTTGGCCACCCTTTAATTCAAGATGAAAAGGCATCTCGGTATCAACGCATTTTTAAAGATGACATTTTTAACATGTTACACAAGATTTATTTCTAAATATAGATTTTACTAAAAAAATACAGGAACTGGTATACTGTCGACTGCAAATAGGCTTAAATTGGAGGCAACCGGACTTTCGCTAATTTTTTCTGAAAACATTCCAGCAGTCTTTGTTATACATATAACAACTAACTTGAATCAATTTATGATTTGGAATAAAGCATTTGAAATTTGTAACTAAATGATAGCTTATTTTGCATTGCTGTGCTTTTAATAATGCATCCTTAATACACCTTTTCATGCAGTGGAGGCTTTTAATATGGTTGATATGGCTCACCGACCAGGGTGCTATTTTACCAAGGGGTGACTCCTCAAAGCATTTTAATTATGCTGTTCCATCCCTGCATTGTTGGAACAGCGACACAGAAAGAGCATGATTAACTTTTTGCGAGGTAACCATCATTTTAGATTGGGACAAACCTGGACAGAATGAATTGTTGTTTGGGACACTCAACCTGAAGCTATGTATTATATGTGAGCTCTGAGCCGGTGTCACACCAAAGATTTATTTATGGTTACATGATAACAATAGAGATTCTGATTCTTACAGATTCTTTAAAACACAGTTTTGCTTTCTGAAACTTTTGCTATTTTTAACATTAACAAAAACTGTATTGAGTGAAGGAGAGGCTTGTACAAAGTGCCATTCCCAAAAAAAATGCTGCTGACCTATAAAGTATACAAAAAATTAAAAAAGGTGAACTATTTTAAAAGCACATTTAAGGGCCTACTTTGTCTTTTAACAGGATTGCTCCCTGTGTTTCATTTGATCAGTGGGTGCGGGCCACATGTACACACAAAACAACAAAGCGGTGTACATTAACAGTCATTAATAACCTTTGACAGGTCGGACCAAAGGTCATTGTAGTGGGATAAAGGCCTGTCATCTGAAGTGTGTGTGCGCTGCATTATTCTTCGTTCCCCTTTGGGTGTTTATCGGTGTTACAGGACCCATCAGTGTGTTATACAAGTACTCTCCGGTATCTCATCTCTTTTCACGGAGACGCACTTTGGTCACCGAAGACAGCGTCATAAATCACTGCTTTGTCTTGTCTGTCACACTCGAGGCGCATGCACATACCCACAAACCTGCAGTAGAAACTACACTCTCGCTATGTGGTAGGAGAGGAGCTTTACCATGGTTTCTTGGGATTTCTTGTGATCCCTTGGGATATACGCTTGTTGAGATGAACCAAAAAAAAAAAAACTACTGTATGAAAACACACAATGATGGTAGTCACATAACAAGCTTCCGCACGTTGACCTTCTCCTCAATCTGTCATGTAGTGACACTATCTCTCCCTGCTCTGAACAAGACGGGAGACATTGTCCAAGACCTGGGCTTTGTTTTGAAACTGAGACCTTTAAACATACTCCATGTCCACTCACAGCCTCTCAGCACACACAATAGCTCTTTAGGAGAACAGGGGGGAAAGAAAGTGTAATTCTAGTAAAAGGCCATGCCTACCTGTCTTACCTGAAGTAGCTACCTTGATGTGGAGATAAAGTCTGAAAGGGCGGAAGGAAAAAGGAACAAAAAGTGTAGGGTGAGTGGGGGAGGAAATACTACAAAACTGGAGTGCCTAATTATCCCAGGAAAGGGTCGGTAACAAGGACAAGAGACAAAGTGAAAGAGGAAACTAGACTAGAGTTAGAGATCTTCTCCGCTTGAAGAACACATAAAAAATGCTGGTGACGAGACATGGAGGTTTTACCCTGTCCCAGCAGACATACCACAAAGTGACACAAGTGATGAAAGGGTCAAATGACTATCAGTCGAGTCTTTTTACTTTATCTTGGAGACCCTGATGCAGGAAACCAAACCAGATTATAGCACAGGAAGATAACTTAGAAAGTGAACAGCACTGGACATCTGTTCCACGTAAGTCTACATCTGTTTACTAATGAACAGATTCTATGTAGTCTGAAAATATGTGGTATTGTCTTCATGCTTCCAAACAATCCCATAGTCTAAAAGTTGTGTAGCCGTCCATCCAGCCTTCCTTCTATTGTTTCGTTCATCCAACCACCACCAACAACCAGAAACGGATGCAACAGTGCCATAAGCTGTCTCTCTAAAGCACAAATAACTCACCTCCAGTAAGCCGAGCTTTGAGAAAAAGGAGAGCACAGAGCAGGTGACAACAGAAGGCACGAGAAACGGCAAAAGCACACAAAATGTCAGAGTTTTGTTTTGTCTTTTTCCCTGTGGCTGAATTACTTGGTTGGACATCTGCCAGTTCTGTTCAGACAATAATATTTGCCATCTGGTGATGTACAGTTTTTCGAGTGGTGAACTGTATAATTGATATGGCTAGTAATATTAAATACATCTTGGTCATGCCATTCAACCAGGTTAAGTATCAGTTATTCAGTATACTGTTTCCAGTACTGATAAAGCTGCACTTATTACACCCAGACATTTCACTGCACCTTTTCCACACACCAGTGTTGTAGTACTCGAGTCCGAGACTCGAACTCGAGTCCGAGTCATTAGCTAAATTTAAAGACTCGTGACTTGACTTGGACTTGAGCACTGATGACTCGAACTTGGACTCGGACTCCTACATTCAGATCATTCTGACTCGGAGATTGAGAAAAAGACTCGACTTTTTTTAATATCATTAGGCTATAATTTTAATATGTCATTAGAATATTATTTGGTGTATGATTTTAATATCTAAATGTCGTACCGCGCACGTGACATCACCATCTCATGAGCAACGCCCCTTGCCGCTAAGGTTGGGCAAACAGTGTGAGAGCGCACGTTGCAACCAGCCATTACACATGCAACATATACAACGATATGACCGACTTTACAGCTGTTAAACTATCACAAAAGAATGTCCAGGCGCCCATTTTACTGGTAGAACTGTGGAACAACATACCAACGTTCAGCTCAAACGATGGATTGAGTGTCGAGGGCTTATAAAGACGGGCCGAGTTGATAGGAAGGTAAGTCGATGTTTTTCTCCTGCTCGGCGTTCTTAGCGTCAGCGGCCGTTTTTTTTTTTTTCTGTTTGTAGTCACCGTCCAGGAATCGGTATAAATTTTCCAGCCCGCCGAACAATTTAGTCCGGCCCGGTGGCCATGCATTATCATTATCCAACGGCTGTATCTCCTCGCTGCATCGACCGATCTGCTCCAGATTTGTTGTAAGTAATGGGGGAACGCTGCCGAACGCGTTTGTGGGAATCGCCCGGTGGACGGGCGAGGAAAATGCGTGACAGCATCTGCGGTGGCGGGCGGCCGGCAGTGCGCGAACCCAGCCGGCCGGCCGGCAGTGCGCGAACCCAGCCGGCCGGCCGGAGCCGCGGCGGTGCGCGAACCCCGAACGCCGGCCGGCACCGCGGAGGTGCGCGAACACCGCCCGCCGGCCGGAGCCGCGGCGGTGCGAGAACACCGCCCGCCGGCCGGCACCGCGGCGGAGTGCGCTTGGCTGCGAGGGCCGATCGACGCCGCTTGCGGCTTTAACATCCTTCATATGCGGCCTATCAGCGTACCTCGAGTCGCTGTTGCGCGTTCCATAACAACAATATTTAAAAACCATTATAGGAGACGTCTTAGACTTGGAAAAACCAGTAGTTTTATCGAGTAAAACCAAGGGTAACTACAGCGAAAGAGTTATTAGTGCAATGGGATGTTACTGCTTCATGTCATACATCACACGTCAATAGTGACTCGACTCGGACTCGACTCGGATGAGTAGTGGACTCGACTCGGACTCGACTCGGATTTTTTTTTTAATGACTTGGACTTGACTCGGACTTGAACACTGGAGACTCGAACCTGGACTCGGACTCCTACATTCAGATCATTCTGACTCGGAGATTGAGAAAAAGACTCGACTTTTTTTAATATCATTAGGCTATAATTTTAATATGTCATTAGAATATTATTTGGTGTATGATTTTAATATCTAAATGTCGTACCGCGCACGTGACATCACCATCTCATGAGCAACGCCCCTTGCCGCTAAGGTTGGGCAAACAGTGTGAGAGCGCACGTTGCAACCAGCCATTACACATGCAACATATACAACGATATGACCGACTTTACAGCTGTTAAACTATCACAAAAGAATGTCCAGGCGCCCATTTTACTGGTAGAACTGTGGAACAACATACCAACGTTCAGCTCAAACGATGGATTGAGTGTCGAGGGCTTATAAAGACGGGCCGAGTTGATAGGAAGGTAAGTCGATGTTTTTCTCCTGCTCGGCGTTCTTAGCGTCAGCGGCCGTTTTTTTTTTTTTCTGTTTGTAGTCACCGTCCAGGAATCGGTATAAATTTTCCAGCCCGCCGAACAATTTAGTCCGGCCCGGTGGCCATGCATTATCATTATCCAACGGCTGTATCTCCTCGCTGCATCGACCGATCTGCTCCAGATTTGTTGTAAGTAATGGGGGAACGCTGCCGAACGCGTTTGTGGGAATCGCCCGGTGGACGGGCGAGGAAAATGCGTGACAGCATCTGCGGTGGCGGGCGGCCGGCAGTGCGCGAACCCAGCCGGCCGGCCGGCAGTGCGCGAACCCAGCCGGCCGGCCGGAGCCGCGGCGGTGCGCGAACCCCGAACGCCGGCCGGCACCGCGGAGGTGCGCGAACACCGCCCGCCGGCCGGAGCCGCGGCGGTGCGAGAACACCGCCCGCCGGCCGGCACCGCGGCGGAGTGCGCTTGGCTGCGAGGGCCGATCGACGCCGCTTGCGGCTTTAACATCCTTCATATGCGGCCTATCAGCGTACCTCGAGTCGCTGTTGCGCGTTCCATAACAACAATATTTAAAAACCATTATAGGAGACGTCTTAGACTTGGAAAAACCAGTAGTTTTATCGAGTAAAACCAAGGGTAACTACAGCGAAAGAGTTATTAGTGCAATGGGATGTTACTGCTTCATGTCATACATCACACGTCAATAGTGACTCGACTCGGACTCGACTCGGATGAGTAGTGGACTCGACTCGGACTCGACTCGGATTTTTTTTTTAATGACTTGGACTTGACTCGGACTTGAACACTGGTGACTCGAACCTGGACTCGGACTCGAGGCATAGTGACTTGACTACAACACTGCCACACACCCCGCCCCACCCGCCTTCTCACACGCGCACACACAGAGGGCATTTTCAGTGCTTGCCTATGCCCTCCTTTCCTCCGTTCGCTGGCCCTGCTTGCACCTATTAATTCTTTCATCCGTTTGCCCATTTTGTTTCTTTCCTTTTATAATTTGGTCTTTAACTGCCTAGTTTAGTTTGGAAACTTGTAGGATTTTGACAAAAAAAATACGTTCACTTCTTCTAAAACACTGACATCAGTTTATAAATATGCTGTCTTTTTTTTTTAAATCAGGCTTACTGGTTTGATTAGAGCATTTAATCCCATGTTATAGTTTGTTTTTATTTTTTTAATCAGTCAGGAAGTGTGTATGTGTATGTGGTTCATCCTGTATTCCTTTGGGGCATATTGTTGCGTTGTCCTGCAGGTCAAGGGGTTTGTGCAAAAAAAGGTCAAACTGCAGAGTTTGGAATGTGCTCCTTGATTCTATTGGCCACACTTAGAGTGATGCATGAGCTCACAGCAGAGGAGAATCCAGTTCCCCTGTGTAAGCAAACACTTGGTATGAGGGGATGCGGTGTGTTTGTTGCTCAAATTCTGTCTCTTACAAACATGCTCATGGTGGAGAGAGAAGAAACACCGAAGCAGACAGGCCCGCACTTCCTAACCTCCCTGCAGAGAGCGTTAGCTCCGTGACTTGTTTTCCAACTCAGCAGCATCTTCCTGAGGCCTCTAATAAAACACAGATCAAAGACGAGAGAGCAGACGTGTCATCGCACACAGAGACGCACGGCCATGTAATTTCTGCTGCCGTTATTAGTGGCTGTGGTTATCTGCACATCTCCTGCAACAATGAGTCACTATTGTTACAGTTCCTTTCAACATGCTTATTTGGATGGTTGTTTTTTTTTAAAGACATCATCATAGCAGTCCCATGGTGACCCCATGGTAAAGCTTATCTTCAGATAAAGTCACTGTCATGTTGTAATTTTAAATCAACAAGACTATTTACAAAAACTTTGCCCTTCCTGACTTAGAATATGTGCTACAGTATATTTCATGAAAATCATTGGGACTTTTTTGTTAGGGCATAAAGTTATCTAAGCTCTCGTCACTTTGAGGAGTCTCTTATTTTGTTTGTTAGGATATATGCCATAGAGGCATAGCAGAGGTATTCATACCCCATACTTCTACACATTTTGTCACATACAACCACAAATTACAATGTATTCCAGTAAAGTGTAGTAAAATCAGATGTAGTTTTCTAAATTCTTTACAAATGAAAATCCTCAATTAGAGCAGCAGGGATGTTTGTCTTTCAGCTTTGCTAATCTGGTTTATCTGGCTGTTCTTCCTGATGAGGTGGCTCAAGCAGATTCAACTTGGACAGAGAACATCTGTGACCATCAAGTTTTAAGGTTTGACACAGAATCCTGTTGGATTTAGGTCTAGACTTTGAATAGACCATAACAACACACAGATCCTTCGATCTGAACCATTCCAGGGTAGCTCTGGCGTTGTTTATTTATGTCTGCTAGAAGGTGATTCTCTGTCCCTGTCTCATGTCTTGTGCAGCCTCTAACAAGCCTTCCAGGATTTCCCTGCATCTAGCTCAGGAGGACATTCAGATGTTCTCATAAAGTCTTTATGAAAATAAAACTAAGTTGTTGTTTTTTTTTTTCTCTTTGCCAAAACAACAGATACAGTCAGATGCAGCATTTTCAGTCAAATAATGTTGTTTAGATGGTCGTTATGAAATTTTTCCCATCACCATGCTTCTCTGTGGGGAAGTTTGTTGAGGCCAATGTACAATGATTTTTCTCCACACAGAACATTGAGCTTGTTTGTTCAAATGCTCAATTTCGCTCTTATCGGATCAAATCGCTTTCTTTCACATGATTGCTCTGCTCCCTATAAAACATGGCCAAAAACCTTGCCTTGAAGTGTGGCCCTCTTCCTGCTGCTCTTCTATCACGGCCATATATGTGGGGATCTGAGAATAAATTGGACTCCAATGACTAATTAGGTTAAGGGAACAGCTTGGGGTGGGTTTTCTTTAAGGACGGCAGAGTAAAAGGGTTGAAATACAAATGAAAACCCTTTAATGCATAGGTTAGGGGTTAAGAAAAGAATACTTTGTCTTGGTTTATAGCTCAATTTGCCATAATACATTTAAGTTAGTGGTTGTAAAAAAACTAAATGTTGGTTTAAAGGTATGATTACGTTTGAAGGGTCCTGTAATTAAACTTAATCCCATTAGTTTCTTTTTAGACGCTCTAGAGCTTTGTCATCACATTTGCTGCTCTTGTGAACCATTGTCCACCAACATAAGTGAAACACAGACATATTGTGCTAATGATAAATGTGCTGTCCGCTTTATGGGGCCTGTAATGCTAACATATCAAGCCCCATGTCAGGTATGTAAGCATACATTCGCTGGTGTGGGACTGTTTTTCTTTACATTTTAAGAGCCAGCAGCTGGGAGTCATCCCTTCTTGATGTGTGTCCCCCCCAACACCCCTCAGTCGCTGAGTAAGCCCCGAGTACAGTAATAAGTGGATTGTGAAATGCAAGCAGGCTGTGTGGATCTGAGGCTCAAGCTTTAATAAAGAGGGCAGCTAAAAGTAGATGAGCAGGGTTCAATTGTTCTCCCAAAACATTTTGTGTTTGTCCAGCGATTTGTTGTCATAAATACTCGCCCTCCCACACTCAGGCAGAAACAGTCAGACCCTCTCTGCTTTCATTCACCATTTTTGCACATGTTGGTGTGTGAGAGAGCTGAAGTAAATAAAAATTAAGAAATTACATCTTTATAAAATGGTAGTTTCCTTCTTTTCCCACCTTGTGTTTTTAGTTTTTTCTTCTGGAAACATGTGGACAAAGAAATACATCACTGGTTGTTCTGTTGTCAGCCTTAAAAAAAGTATTGAACAAAATCTGAGTGTGAAGTTTCAAAATAATATATATGTTTAGGTTTAGGATATAGCTTAAGAAGTTTTTCCTATCCGACAAGTTAAGCTCTAAGTTTAAAGTATAAAGTTCTCAGAAAGTGGATTATAGAATCTACAGCCAGATTGGAGGAGAAGTTGTTGAGGCACCTTTATTACTTCTGCTTAGGTATTTATTTATTTATTTATAATATGTTAAAATGTGATGGTGTGACAGGCAGTTTGGTGGAAACATATAAACAGAAGTACAATGACTTAAAATGACTTTCCCCTTTGTTTTTCTTTTTTTTTTTGGGGGGGGGTCACTGACATGTTTTGTTCTAACCACAACCTTCAATGTATTTTGCTGGGTTTTTGTGTGAAGTGGAGGAAGAGAATACATAGTTTTATATATAAATCAAAATGGCATGTATTCTGTCCACTTGTCAAAAGTCGGTACTTTGTAGAACCCTAATTACAGCTGCAAGACGTCTGGGGTATGCCTCCAGCAGCTTTGCGCATCCGGAGTCTGAAATGTTTCACTTCTTTGTAAAATAGCTCAAACTGACAGAGATGGGACAGAAAGCATCTGTGACAGATTCTGCGTTGGATTTGGGTCTAAATTGTCAATCCACCACATGAATATGCTATAATCTAAACCAGGGTGTGCGCAGAGTGCAGTCCAGGGGTCGTTTGTAGCACTTGGAATGATTTTGTGTGGCTCCTGGCTACAATTCAAGAATAGCACAGTTTGGCCCACCAGCACAAACACTTGGTTCAGAAACACAGATAGTTGATGCAGACAGTTTTTGCAGCTTTTTGGGGTGGTGTTGTGACACTAGTACCTTTTATTCATCAGTATACTGTCAGGAAGAAGGGCAGAGAGGAGAAGGGGTAGACGTACGGTCATCGGCCTGGGGTTGAGAATCGAATCCAGGGACAGGTGCATCAAGCATCAAAGCCTTCATTGATATTGTGTGCCTTCTTTCCCTTTGAGCCACGTAGCCTACCCTGGTGTGAAACTTTAACTCTTAATTGCTGTATCCAGTGAGTACTTTCCACTTGACGATTTCGGCCCAAACTTCTAGGCTAAAACTCCGAACACCATTAAGCCAGACCATTCCTGCGTAGCTCTGGCTGAATGTGTAGTTTTATCCCAAAGAAATGTGATCCCCTACTTTTGCTCTCATGTTTTTTGCAGCCGCTTATTTGCTCCAGCTGAATAACAACATTCCCACACCGTGGGGACGGATTGTTCGGTGTGAAACACGGTCAATTTTCCACGACATACAGGGTTTTGCATGTATCAAAAATGTCAATAAGGACAATTTTTAAATTAATGTATCTTTTTCCCCCACTTTGGTTGTGTACCTTTATGTGCTTTTACTATCACCATTGATTAAAATCCCGGTGTGTGTGTGTGTGTGTGTGTGTGTGTGTGTGTGTGTGTGTGTGTGTGTGTGTGTGTGTGTGTGTGTGTGTGTGTGTGTGTGTGTGTGTGTGTGTGTGTGTGTGTGTGTGTGTGTGTGTAACTTGGGGCCGGAATGCTTTCCCGAGGCATGTATGTACTTTGGATTGTAGGCAAGTCAATAAAGGCATCACCATGTGTAGATCAATAAACATGTATTTTTTTTTTTTTTTATTCTCGTCCAGCACAGCTTTCTTTAGAGCAGTTTCTTTACACCGGAGAGCTTATCACAGAACACGGTCTATATGTTGTACGGTTTGATTTCCTGATTGTGTGTTTGGACTAAAAACAAGCCGTCTACGTTTATCAGCAGATCAGTTAATAACCCGGTCGGTATTCTCTGCTGATTGCTTCAGCCTCTCTCGCTGCACAGACTTAAGCCATCACATCAAATACATGTTTAAGATGCATTATCGCTGCACCACACGGTCACTAATGACTTAAGTATGCTGACCTCATGTTATATTTATTTGTACTAAGTTTTTTTTTTTTTTTTTTTTTTTCTAGCCGTAGTATTGCCAGCCAACATCGTTGAATTTGTAATGATGTTTCCTCTCTATGTTCTACTGCTCCTACTGTTTTACTGTCGGTGAAAAACTATTTAAATAAGGCTCCATATTTTAAGTTCCTACCCTCTTTGCGTTTTTTAGTTCAACATTTTGATGTTGAACTAAACTCACATTTGGGTCGGTTTCTTCCAGTTTGTCATGCAGGTTTTTAACATTTTCCCTTTCTCCTCCCCTCTGTTTCTTCCTCTTTTTCCTTCTTTTTCTGCTTTTTGGGCTGTTTCCATATAGGAGATGTTGCTGGTAGCTCCAGAATGTCCATCAGAACAGGCAAGAAGGGTTTTCCAGTCATTTGATCCTGAAGGTAAATAAGCACCAAGTGTCTGCATCATTCTCACAGTACATGTGATCATAATTGTGCACCCTGCTCCCTGTGGGTTTTATCTGTGTATTCATTTGTATTTATTTATTTTGTTGGTAAAATGGAGCAACAAAGTAAAAGCTCTAATATGGAAATGTGTTTTTAGTCCAAACATCTCCACAACTACGCACTTGTTCATCAGTGTCCTGCTCTTTTTTACTTTCTTTTCCCATGTTACAGATTAATTGAATGCTTCCTCTGTCAGTCTCTTCTTTTTCAGTCGCTCTCTACGTTTCTCCTACATGGGGAGCAAGATTGTTCTCTGATCTCTGTGTTATTGTTGAGGTTAGTGAGATCAGCCCCTCTAACAGCTGAGTCAACCGTCCCGCGTCTTTCTTCTTCTCCTCGTTTTCTCTGCTGTCTTGCCTTTTGCAGATGACTGGGGTGAAAGGCAGTGGAAAGGATGAGACTGACTTCTTTGCATCTGTGTTTTAAAGTGGGGAGTGAGGTTTTCATTGGGTATTTTTTTTAGGGTTAATGTGCATGAGTTGTGACTGAAAAGGTTTGCTATTTAGAGGACATTTTATTTACAATCAGCTGTTTCTGCTTACAGAGAAGTGAGCATCCCTTACAAAAAAAGACATGAAAGCACAATCAGCCTTTGGTCCTTTTCTTTGTCCGTTTTTCATTTTAACACAGCACATCTTGTTTTGTTTGTATCTTCCGCCCTGAGGATTTTTTCCACAACTACTCTGTTTATTGCAGCTGTGCAGAAGGTACCACACTGATGTAGCTCACATAGTAATGAACCAAAACAGCCTGGTTTATTTTCAAAGACCGGATAATTGATTTGTGCCAAATACAGTTTCTCTTTACCTACAAACAGAATCAGATGTCATTTTGAAAGTTTTTTATTTTTGTTTTTTACTAAGGCATCAGACAGTAGAGGAAGAACGGTCAGGTGGGGTCATTCTAATGAAAGCCAGTATTTTTACAGTTGAAGCTTTATGTTCCAGCGGCGTTCAGCTGAGTAAATCCCCAGCTGTAACCAGAGGTATAACAATAATAGAAGCTCAAAATGGATCTCCTCTGGGTGAAGTCTGTCTCAGCAAGCTTCCTCCATTTACTGCATCTTTATGTCTGTCGGCTGAAATGACTGTAAGCTGTTATGTGTCCAGGGAGTGAAGGGTTTGTGACACATCACTTTTGTCAGATCATGTGGGTAACTCTTGTCATTAGACTCCGTCTCCTGACCAAAGGAAGACAATAGCCCATAAAAATGTTGTTCCAAACTATCCTTTGCTTGCTGAGGTTTCGCATTTACAATTAATTTACAATGTATTTTGCAGCCCTTGACACCCTGTATGTATGTTTAAGACCAAGAAAGCAATACTTCTGCAGTTGCCCTGTTGCGTTGACAGAGATGACTTGTAAAGACTTCTTGTTGAGCAGACAATACTTGGTTAAGTAAGCATTAAAGGAGCCCACAACACTTTTAAGTCACTTCTGTGGCAGTAAAAATAAATGCTACATACATAAATGTGACATACAAGAAACTGTAAATATTGAAAATACCGTGGTTGGCTAAAAGTGCTGAAGTCAGCATCTGCTTTGTAGCTGCCTGTCGTCCCAGAAGGGAATGACTGTTTAACATTTTTGTTAGAAATATCTATCACATCTGATTATAGTCCAGTAGTCCAGTATCTTAAAAGGTTTGAGCTGCTCAAAGCTAAACTTAATTATTGAAACATTTATTTTTAATAAACTTTAAACCACCCTTTGAAATAAAATTTAACAAATGTGGTTCATAAAAACACAAGAAGGGAGCATTTATATTCATTTATTATTATTATTGGAAAAAAGAGGACTAAGATAAATAGGTATAGCTCAGTAAAACCTGGACTGAACTATCCTAAACTGATTTATCCAATGTATTGTATTATATGTCCAGTGTCATGCATTCAGTTGGATGGACTTTAACTGCCTTTAATACCAACTCTTGATTGATAGTTTTAAGTGTATTTTTCGTGGCTAGGATGCTAAAACTCTCATATGGAAATATTGTGAAGTTGGTCAAAAAAAAGAGAGAGAAATGTAAGTTAATTATAATCTATAGTATATTTTTTTTGAAAAAGTTTTTTGTTTTGTTTCAGGGACCTAGTATCACGTAACGTCTCATTAAAAGAATTAAATATATGCCATAGTCTCCTTTTAAGTTTACATATGTTTGTTTTCCTTGTGAGATGAAGCGTGTTATTGTCAGCTGCCATAAACAACCCTATTGACTTTCTGGCCCTTAGGAGCAGGCACTGATTAGGGGACCTTATTCTGGATCTAATCCTAGGATCTGCTGAGATTAATCCTTCCAGCTAGGAGAAGTGCTGTCTGCTCTGACAAACCTCCACATTAGATCTGCAGACACGACTGTCGTTTGTTCTTCATTTGTTTCTTCCTGTTGCACAGTACACCAGCGCCGTTGTCATCTGCCAGCAAGTTCTGCATACCATATGGTCTTCTCAAACACACGTGTGTGCGCACAAGCACATGTTTTGTCTACCGTCTGCAAACCCCCACGTTTGAATGCACATGTGCACACATGAAAGAAGAGTACTGGACACAACACACATATCCATGCAACATACAGTTAAACGCTGCGGTAAAGGATGTAAAGCGTCTGTCACATGTAGAATCGTCGGCGCTCCTTTTGTTATGGGGAAAAAAACACACGCTGCCACACGCATTCGCGCACAATGCAGTGACTCATAAGCTGGCGTCAGAAACTCCCCGTCTCGCTGGTTGCTGCATATTAGTTTGTCGTGTCCCTGTTTTGTGTTTGCGCGAGCCGGCATCCTCTTACGTCTCCGTCACACTATCAGTTGTCGCTCCGAGAGCAACATCTGGTTTTGGACGGAGAAGAAACGGGCGGCTTGTGAGCAGGCAAGCTCAGCGATTGTCGGTTAATCTTCACAACACAGTTGGGGGAATATGCACGAGTCTGAACGAGATAACCCGCAGGCCCACATGCTAATTCTTCAGTGACATAGGCTTACAAGGATCCAGCCGGAGAAAATGGGCACAAACACATGTTTGCATTTAAAGTGGCTGCTTTCAGGTAACACAATCATGCAGCTCTAATCAGGGGGAGACGACCAGGAGTTTTGTGCGAGAGTTGTCAGATGACTTCACTCCACAGGATCTCTGCGACTTGACGTGCCAATGTTTGTGTGTGTTGCTAAATGGTTTGCCTGGTTTCCACTGATGTACCAGGCTCTCCATATGTCTCTTTTTGTCTGTCTCCTTCTAGATAATGGCTTCATACCAGAGTCTCTGTTGGAGGATGTAATGAAAGCCCTTGACCTTGTCTCAGAGCCTGAATAGTAAGTCCTCGCCTCCTCAAGGTTTTATAAGCTTGTGTGTGTGTGTGTGTGTGTGTGTGGGGGTGGGGGGTTAGCTTGTGTGGTTGAACGTCGCACCTGTGGAGCTTCTAAAGTTCTACCTCCCGAGTCAAGTCCAGGCCAGGTCAGTGACCCTGTGCTCATGTTTCACTACCAGGCTGCCGTAAAGTAGAGCAAGAGAGAGCGCCGCTATAAAAGCTTAGAACAAAAAGGGGAAAAGTCAGAAACTGGCTTAGAGGGAGATCATGAACAGCAGGAACAAAGACTGCGAGATGGAAGAAATGCTTGAAGGTGCCGCTTGAAACAGAAGCATGTTTTCCTCACAGTAAGCCCCAATGCTGCAGTCTGTGGCGGCTTTGCCAAGGACCACAGATCAGGTCTGCAGACCCCCAGATGGCTTATAGATCACAACGAAACGTAACGAACAGGGAGGACACTCCCAGTGCAAGACACATTCATTACCACACAAGAAGAGTTGTTGCAGGAATTCCTGCAGTAAAAAAAAAGAGGGAATGGGATTGAACAAGAAATTCTAGATTATTTTTCTTAACGAAGACAGATGGAGAGGAGTGTTTTTAGAATATTCCTGAAATGAGTTTTTCTTATGTTTCACGGCTCTTGTCAGTCTGAAAAGTATTAAACTATGTAGACAGATTTATTCACTGCATAGCCACAGAACATTGTACTTGTGTAGTATAAGGTGTTTAACAATTTTTAAAATTGAGTTCACTTGCTATTTTTATGTACAGCACCCTCGGCTTATTAACAACCCTGGAAAAGACGCTTTGAGAATGCATCTTTTTAACTTACATTGATGCATTTTTTAAAACCCAGCCTTTTTTAAATTGTGTACATTTAGTTAGTCGGGAAACATCTTAACTTCTTTTTGCAAAAATGTAATGATGATTGACATACCTGCTGTTAGTACTATTCACAGTCCCCCTTAGTTTGGATGGCACCCAAGTCTTTATTTTTTAAATCATTTCACAAGGTAATAGAATACGGAGTGAGATCTTCACCTTTTGTTCTTAGCACAATCTCTCTAGATCATAAACAGTTCTTAGTCTGTTTCTTTATGATTTAGGTGCTTCTGGAAGGAGCTTAACCAATGTCCATATGTGTTGAATGATTATCCTGATGGAAAACCTGATAGATGTCTCATCTTTACTTTTATTTTAGACAAAATAGGTGTGTCATGCACTCTAATAAAATTTTTAGGCCCTCTGAAAGAGAAACAGGCCCACAGCATAACAGATCCTCCACCGTACCTCACCAAGGGCATGAGGCGCTTTTTAAGATCTTCTTTTGTTCCACTTCAGACAAACCTAATGTGTTTACTGCAAAAAAAAAAAAAAGCTCTGTTCGTCTCATGTGACCAAAGCCAAAGGCTCCAGTTGAAAACATGGTAATGGTCCGTGTGCGGCCTAGTGGCCAATCGCTGTAAGAAATGGGACCATGTATTATGTTATGGATTTAATGACTGGAAGTTTTTTGTTACTGTGATCGACCTAAACAAAGTAGAAATGAAATGCATACTTTTGTTAAATTCATTATCTAATATTTTCTATGCTATTTTGTGCTACTACAATAAAAGCTTACGTTGTTTTAAGGCTTTTCTTTTTACATCTTTGCCAGTAGAGCCAATAAATGTGACCTGCAGTCTAATACCAACCTGAAATTGTTAGGATGTAAACAATACATTAGTCCTAAAAAAAATCAGCTGACAGCATATAAGATAAGGTCAAACCACATTGTAATTTTTTTATTCATATTACACTGTTGTTAAAGTGCTGTATGTCATTCAATTATATAACTTAGTATAACAGTTAAAGGGCCCCTGTTTTGCTCTGTAGCTGCTTCAGCAGTAGTTTGAGGAATGATCTTTCTTCCCTGTATGCCTGGGTAAAACACTCTTCCCTCGTTTCTCCCTTAAAAGGACAATCTGTTCATTTTTTTTTATCTCAGCGGAATAATAATAACACTGATCCAACACGTTGGAATGTCTGGAAAGAGGTATATTTAGTTGTACCACAGTATTTGTGAAAAACAGGCACACAGACCAAAATCATGCATCTCAAGTCCACACTGAGTGATTAGGTGATTGTAAGTTTGGCACAGTTGTCATACACACAGAGCCTGTTTTGTACTGCAATGATGCCTTCTTCCTGCCTTCTCCTCTTTTTTTTGCTATCTGCTTGTTGTTTCTGTCTCGTTTTTCTCGTTCTGTTTTGTCTGCCGACTTTTTGTCGATTTCATAACTCTTCTCTATGTCTGTGCTTTCTCAGCGTCAGCCTGGTGAAGAGTAAGCTTGATCCCGAGAGCTTGGGCATAATTCTTCTGGGCCCTTTTCTCTTGGAGTTTTTCCCAGATCAGGTATGTGTGTGAGAGCGTGTCTGGAAATCAGCTTTCACTTCAAAAGATACAGCGTCTGACGCATGCCTTCCACACATCACACCATCCATATCATGGCTAAAACATATTGAGAGAGGCCTGCGTTTACAGCACTTTGCCAAAGTACTTTCCTCCTTTAAACTGTTTGACATTTTCTAAAGTTAGAACGACGATTTCAATATGTTTTATTGGGATTTTTTATTTTTTTATTTTTTTTGATAGACCAACAAAAAATTGTTATGTAGAAGCAAAAAGGTGCATGGATAAGTTTTGTAAACTAAAATCTGGAAACTCTGACATATTCATATTAGGTAATACTTTTCAGTGTTTCCCATAAGTTGAGAATTTAGTTGTGGTGGGCAATTTGGAGTAGCATGGTGCCAGTCTAGAAATCAGACATCTGTCATACTGGAAATCTCTCATATCAGATAATACTTATTTACACTTTGTTTTTTTACCTCAGTGTCCAACTTTCTGTTATTCCTATCTTGATTTGTTAATCATACAATTCAACCAATCAAAACGGCACGAAAACCAATATGCTAGCCAACTACTTAGAGGGAACCAAAAGAGTCAGCCAAATGAAAGAAACCTGAGTTTCTTGAAGGCAGAAGGGAACACTGCTTTGTTCTGATCGTTGTGCTCCCTTGCTGCTGTTGTTACCTCTCCTGGTGTGAATGTTCACTTCAGTCAGTGTTTAACCTGACATCAGTGCTTATGTTAATCAAAGCATCTGTTTATACTTATTCTTGACTTTTGAGTTAATTGAATGGACGCAGCATTACACTGTGTTGCCAGATCTGACTGTTTCCAGTCCAAACACAATGTAAAACCTGCCCAACTAAAAAAAAAAAAAAACAGCCCAAATCTCAAAGTCTCAACACAAAGCTCCCC
Organism: Fundulus heteroclitus; assembly: GCF_011125445.2. NCBI lineage: Eukaryota > Metazoa > Chordata > Actinopteri > Cyprinodontiformes > Fundulidae > Fundulus > Fundulus heteroclitus. Next base: position 22,592,055 of record NC_046363.1, on the reverse strand, counting down.
ACGAAATGTGCATATATATATAATTTATCTTTCCATAGAGCATTATAAAGTTGATCAGCAGATCTCAGTCCATTTGAGGCATTTACAATTGACATTGACCAATTCATAGTGACATTTGATTAACCAGAGACTAGACCAGATTCCACACATTCCATAATAAATGAATTAATAAGTTAGACGTCATTCTATTAAAATTTAGAAGTTTTTACTTTTCTGCCACATAACGACAACTATTTTGATATCATTTTCCTACTAATTCATTTGAAAACAAAATCATAAAATGTTTTGAAAAGCAGCCTAAATTTTAACAACCCACCCAAAGCTTTTTTTCCAGCCCAACGTGTTTAAAAAAAGCCCAATTGGCAACACGTTTAGATGTTTGGTATTTTTAGTGAAATTTATTTTCGAACAACTATGGTCACAAACCCATTGTTCAACCTGAAGCAAATAACGTTTCATTTTTATGTTGTTGTTTTTAATCTGTTTGCAACTGTAGCACTTTGAGGTTTGATGTCAAACATAAAGTACATTACAAATAACTATTATTATTATTATTATTACTGTTTATTATTGTTGTTGTTGTAAGGATAGTTGGCACCTAGAGCCGATTTTTTTTTTTTTTTTTCCAGCAGGCATCCATCGCACCTGTCAATGCGTTGCAAAGAGGCTGCGATGCCACGTGCGTCCTCGCCTGCTTGGAGCAGTTCAGAGTATCCGCTCTGTATCACATATAAAATAGTTGGATATGGGAAGACTTCTTTCCGCCCAGCAGATTTCTGGGTGAAAAATGAGAGCTTTCCGTGCCTAGGCTCATGTGCACAAGTATGAGGGAGGGAGCTTTTAGTAAGGCGCACTTGTTTGTTTAAGAAAGTGATCAGCTCTTTGCTAGCGCTCGTATTTCCATTTGACGGCGGGTGCGCGCACTGAGCGCTCTGCTGTTCTGTTTTTTTGGTAGATTCAGGGTTTAACTGTTTACTGTAAATTATGCGATTCTGTCCGTGTTTTCCGCATCGCGGAAATTAAGGGCCCCATCAACTAGTTGCTTTATCGATACCTTATAGAATAGTGAGTCATACAATATAGGAACTTTGGCGGGCTGCTCTGGCAGAGTCTATGTATGGGAAACTCCCTTTTGTGAAAGTACACAGCTCATATTCAGTGTGTGTTTGCAACTATACATTTTTTGCAAGCTTGGTCAGATTGAATGGATCAATTTTCAAGTCATGCGACAGATTCTGCTTTGGGTTTAGGCCTGGACTGTGGGTGGTGCAGAGCTTCACCTTCCAGCAGGACAACATTAAACATACAACCAGAGCTATAATCTAATGGTTTAGATGGAAACATATCCATGCGTTAAGATGGCCAGGTCTGAACTCTTTTGCAGCCTTTTTGTTTTAAATTGAGCTTTTAACAAGTTTCATTCCTTTGACCAGCTTTCCTGTTTCTGCTGAAGGAAAGGCTCCCCTCAGCATGATGCTGCCAATAACATGTTTCCTCCTTCAGAATGGTGTATTGAGGGGAAAAAATTACTTTATTTTAAGCATGTGCATCTGGAAAATTGGGTTTATTTAATCCTACCCCATTCTACCCTAGTCATGATGAAAATGACCAGTTGTCCTATTTACGTAGCCTACTGGCACTCTGCTGTGTCATTAAGTATAGATTTAAACGTCAGCCTGCAGCTACATGTTAGTTTTCCACCACAGATGGCATTTTGCATGTTGACCAAAAAGTTACATTTTGGTAAACATTTGTTCTGAGCTTTTTATTCCTCTTATTTGCCATTTTTCCCACATGGCTCGTGTCAAATTCAGCAATATTACCAGATTTGTGGAGCGTGAGACGGACAGCTGTCCTTTCATGAAAAGTCTCCTACCAGAGCTGTGATGTGCTGTAGCTCCTGCAGAGTTTACATTGGCCGCTTTGCTGCGTCTCCGATTAATGTTCTCCTATCAGATTACACATAGGTGGACTGTAGTCACTAATTAGGTGAGTTCTGACGGGAACTGGTTGAACTGGATTTTATCATGTTAAATGGGGCTCAGTACTCGTGCAATAAAAATCTGAGAAGAAAATAAAAATCTGACCATTTAGATCCTTTTTTTTTTTTTTAACTTTGTGGGCCATATATAGTTTCCCTTCCACTAACACAATTACGCACCACTTTAATTATTCATTACTTTGTTTTGTTTGACAATTGAAATCCCAATAAAATGCATTTAAATTTGCTATCTTAATGTGAAAAAGTTCCTGGGGTTTTATTACTCTAGGAGGTTCTGTGAACAAACACGCGTGGCACAAAGGTTTTTGTTGTGAAGCAGAAGAGCAGTGCTGTTTTAACAAATCTGTCTGGGCTTAAAACATTCCTGTGGCGTCTCATATGAAACATGCGTGTGTGTGTTCACAATCATCGGAGATTACTTTTTGAGGAGCTTAGAAAGAAGCAGTAAGATGCTTTTATGAGGCAGAACTGGTAAAGAAGACGGAGAAGAAGAGATGGAGGGGAACTGTGCTAAAGTGATCAGGGCTTTAGGGGCTCACCAGAGGAATGGTCCAGAGCCGCAAAGAAATTACACCACCATTAGCCAACTGGACCCACACACACACACTCAGACACACATGGGATTGTAGCGAGGGTTAGGGTTTCATATATAGGCATACAAACAGGAGAAGCTGGACAACACGCCCTGTTAGCCCTCTCTGCACCTTCAAATCAATTTCACGGGAAGTGTCTTGGCTCGCTGTCATTTTTTTCTGAGCTCTGTTGTACTGCTGGCCTGCTTGCGGTTACCCGAGTTGAGCTTCGCAATGCGCAAGTAAACACACACATTGAGGTTTAACACATGGGATTTACTATAAAGCTTCAGTTGCAGGCGGGAGATGTGACCGTTTGACTTTTTTGGTTTGTGAATGTTGTGCCTCTGCCATGTCTGTGGGAACGATCTGCTCGAAGCCTCTTTTTTGACAATCAAGCATGTTTTTCGCTCTTTGTTTTCAGGATTCAGGAATCCCAGACTCATTTCCCGTCTACCACTACAATGGGCTTAAACAGTCCAACCACAAAGAGAGGGTAAGCCACTCTTTCATATGGGTTTTTCCATCATAAGTAATGGCGGTGGCTCCTTTTAATATTCCCAGTCTCTCTCCCAATTACCTCTCTTCTTTTCCTGTCATCATTCATACACACTTCCACTCGTGCATACACACAGCCGGAGGCGGCCAGCCACTCCAGAATAAACAGTAGCTGTTGCGAGCCTAATGGACTGTCCGTCCATTTGAGGCCCCAGCTAAAGCCTCCCGTTTCTTCAAATCGGTTCAGTAGGAAGGAAGGCTACCGTCTGCAGCCTCGCTTTGAAAAATGGTGAAACACAAACTTATTAAGCTGCCTCGGTCTGATGGATGATTGTCAGTGGATGTAGTTGGTGGCTTTGCATGAACCTGGTATTCAGGAATATCAATTTCCCCATCCATCAACTCTGCCATGTCTCTAGAAGCCCTCCTTTTCCATCCTGCTACTGGGAGAAATGGCACAGCGCGTATGCCCCCCACATAATCACACACACACACACACACACACACGTAGTAGCAAGGCGCCTATAAGCTTGAGATGTTAAATCCATTCCCATGGCTGAAGATGGAAACAGCAGACCCTCTGACAGCCGTCTCCTACATATGGATCTTTGAGAGAACCTGCTGTATACGTTTATGCATCCCTCTTGACCCCTTCAGAGGAAACGTCTGCAGAGAGATGGGTGCATAGCTTTGTTTGTGTAGTTATCTCTCTGCTGTGTGTTCAGCCTGAACAAGAATGATTCCAAACTTTAGGTTAAAACTGTCCGGTCGGGTTTATAGATCAGCATCTAAACCTTTAGATCTAAATTCACAGCTCCAACATGGATTTATTCCTGCTAATTTATCTTTTCTAGAGAAATAAAGTTGGAGAAAATCTGAGATTGTGGCTCCATGCAACAATTGGCATACCATTTGTGTCATTATTGCAGCTTTTGCCTCTACCGGCGGGTTTAAAACATCTTGTGTGGGTTGGCTAACCCTAACTCCGATTAACTCTATCCTGCTAACATAAACTCTATCTTTGGATTTTCAGAAAAGTTTTTTTTTCCTTTCCAGATTTAACTGTTTAATTTTCCTAAAGCAAAATTAGTCTGAAAGTGGCCCTTTAAGACTACATGTTTAATTCTGCCACCTAACCGCTTTAAGGGGTCGGTGCTCCTCTTTCATTAAGAAGCTGGACTGTTTAAATGCGCTTTGCCACAAAGTCAAGCTTGTTCAAATGGCATGTTGGAGTCAGCTAGGGCTGCTCCTTCTCCCCTATCATGTTTCTGGTGTTCAGCAACAGAATCCTAAGGTGATGTGTTGAGAGGAGGGTGTTTGGTTTGGAAACCTCAGGGTCTTATCTTGCTTTTTACAGATAATGTGGTTCAGTTTGCATCTTCAAGCCGTGACGCTCAGAGCAGAGTGAGAGTCCGCCTCTCCAAGTCTGAGGCCACTGGTTCTAAAGGAAAAAAGTGGACCGCTCCTTATGGCTCATCCAGAAAAGGAGTTTAAGTATCTTTGTCTTGTTCACAGTTGATAGTATGGCTGAATAGGAGACAGATTAACATTTTGGGACCTCCACTGGAGTCAGGTGGGAGCTGCTCTGATCTGTTGTAAAGGAAAACCTCAGCTCTCCATTTACGGGTCTGATCCTCACCTGTGGCCATGACACATGGACCCATGACGGGAAGAACAAGATCCTCTGCAGAGCGCTTGGACTTACACTTGGTCCACCCACCTTGGCTCAATGGGTTCTCAGAAGGTTGTGGGTTCGATTCCAACTTCCTCCTGTCACATGCCGATGTACCCTTGGGCAAGGCACTTAAGTTGCTTACGGATCTGCATATCGTTGTATGAATGTGTGTGCGTTAGTGAGTGTCATTGGGTGAATGTGGCTCTAGTGTAAAGTGCTTCGAGTGGTCAGTATGACTACAAAAGTGCTATATAAGTTCATATAAGTTCAGTCCATTTGCTGTTTACTTAGAGCCTTCAATTTATATCAAGATAGCGTGAGTGCCTTCCTTAAGTGTTGCTATACTTTCCTGTGCAGAGTAACTTAATTTTACACATTTCTTGTACATTTCTTCCAGTCCTAAATAATGCTTATGTATCATCACCAGAAAGCATTTCTTACTTATTTGTCAATTACAGTAAATTTCCATATAAAAATTAGCCTTGATAAATTCAAAGTTATCTAGCAGCCACAAAACGTTGAGACTCTCCAGGAGTACGTTTGTGCACAGCCCTGACGCCACTGTGTTTCTTCTAGGTTGAATATGTGGAGGGGACAGCTTTGGTGCTGGGCTTCGAGGACCCGATGGTCCGCACCGACGACACGCCAGTGAAACGCTGCCTGCAGACCAAGTGGCCGTACATCGAGCTGCTGTGGACCACCAACCGCTCGCCGTCACTGAACTAGCACGAAAACATTTGGTGGATCTTTGCATGTGGTCGGACCACTACAGCCTCCCCCCCCACCCCAGCCCCACCGCCACACGGCCCTCCTCAGCTTCCCCTGTGCACACTGACCACAGCGGGTCAGCAAACTGCAGGGACCGACGCACATGCAGCAGAGACTTATAACCAAGGAAACCCAGTGCACATAGGAGAGAAGCATGTTCATGGACGAAGCCGTCAAGCCTGAGATCCATTTCTTTCATCCACATTCACACAGTCCACACAAATGCAAACTCAACTGTGCGGTCGCCATCGATTGTATTTGAGACTTAGGATGTTTGCAATGCGATCATTTAAAATAAGAAAAGTGTCTTCTTTTTTTTTTTTTTTTTTTTTATACAGCCCTGTGCTGTGCTGATAGCTTCTGCTACAGTTTAGCAGCAGACATGTAAACACTGTTCAGAACGCGGAGTTTGTTTCAACCAGCGTGTTGATAAATCTCACAGCGAACCACATGTAGAGCCAGTCGACTGTGAAACCCTAAGCTTAACCCAGAGCTACAGGACTGTTCAAGGGCAAACCTACCAAAGCTTCCACTAACCAGAACACAGCGAGACTCACGCAGCCACCGACAGCCACTTCCACCGCTCAGTTTACAGCATTAAAGGGACCAACCCAGAGGGAGGCATCCTGACTGCAGGTTTTCAGCGTTTCAACCAGGTTGAAGTTGGTTTAAGTGCTCTGTGGGAGCTTTATGCATTACACTAGGATGCTGGCTAAGTGCTTGTATTTATTATCACACTCAAGGGTTCTGGAATAAACACTGATTGTTTTTTTTTTTTTGTTTTTTCTTTTGTTCAAACGGCGTGTGAATTTTTTTTTTTGTCAAAGCTTTTAAGTCGTACCTTCCTCCTACAAACAGGGTTCCCACTCGGTGTGGAAGTAGAAAAGCATCAAGCCTGGTTTTAAGTGTTGTCCAAATCTGGATAAATATGGAAAAATAAATGATAAAATATTTGTTGTATTTCTCAACTTCATCCCTATACTAATAATCTAAAAGTTTAACCCATCTGTCCTGCCATAAACCTACTTTATCTATCAGTCATTTGGTTGTCAATCCCCAATTCGCCATATTTTCCTCCATCTCTTCGGTCATCTGTCCGTCCTTCAGTATATGACCATTTCATGTGCCTCTCCTGGTTGGCTGTTCATTTGTCCATCAGTCTGCTGCACAAACAGTTTGTCCATCTGTGTTGAAGTATAATCCTTCCTTCCCTTGGTCCAACATCCATCCGTTTGTCCATCATCAGTCCATTCAAGCGTCCATGGTTTCTGCCATCCATCTGCCCTTCCACCTGTTTATACATCCTATTCTTTCTCCATTATAAGTCCATCCAACTATATCCATCTTCTGTTTTTCCACCTGTTTTCCTGTCCATCTGTTGGTCCTTCCACCTTTCTTTTGTCATTCGTCCATCTGTTCCATCTTTTTGCCCGTTTATCCACCATGTGTCCATTGGTCCATATGTGTGATCATAAATTTGTCCTTCAGTCCGTTTCTCAATCATTCTTCATTTGTTTACCCCAACAGATCTATTTGTACATCAGCCTTCTGTCTATCGTTCATCCAACCATCTTTCTATTTGTCCATATTCCATCTCGTTTTTGTCATCAGTCCATTCAATCATCCATCTATCCACCCATTTGTCCTTTTATTAATCCATATGTCCAAAGATACTCCCAGATTAGAAAACGACAACCGCCATTAACTCATGCATTTGTTACCATAAGAAGTTGCTTAAAAATGGACTGAGAGCTCTAGAGTATAACATTTGGACATGAAAAACACGTAGGAACTCTATAAATTTGTCTTGACCTAACACGAGATAACCTCTGGTTTCAAATGTCTTAAGGTCTTCTTTTTTCCCAGCTTTGACAGTAAATCACAGCACAAACCGATGATGTGTGTCCCAGAGAGAATCTAAATCAGTGTCTTAATAAATCCCCTAGACACTAATGGTGACTTAAGTGGTTCTCTGTAAACAGAAAGTAATCCCCCTCGGACGGAAGATGGTGTTTGTCCAGCGCCGAAACCTCCATAAAAAAGACAAATCAAACTCCTTCGCTATTACTTCAAACACCTCAGTGGCTGCGACATAAAACACTGGAACATTTTGCATGTCAGCAGTTCTAGGTTGCGAGTCCGAATTAGTTGTGGCTTTTTAAAAGAATAGCACTTTTATTAATTTGCAGAGAACACTTCTCCCACGCATGTGTTTCGATTCAGAGAGAACGAAGCGCTAAGGCGCATCTTTAACCGGCTCATTGTGAGTTTATAAGGGAGCGAAAGAAATAAACCACTACTGTTCATGAGCTGTAATCAGTCCAGAATGACCTGCAGTAAATCTCTGATCGGAGCTCACTGGCAGACTGACAGGATGTAACCTGAACAGCGTGCCGATGCCGTAATGCCGGACTTGAAGACAGATGTTAATGCTGCCCGTGTGCAAAATGCACCTCTGCGTTTAGACGCCTGATGAATGGTGTTGCGTCATGGCCGCCTTTAGAGAGAAAATGTTGCACTGTTTTCACATTTGATCATCCTCCTCATCTGCCTTTCCCTTCTCTAATGGGCACAGATGAAAAAAAAACACACATCTGCTGCTGATCCCGCAGCTCGTGTTCTGCGGTTCTTTTTCTCCTCTCTGTTCGTTTAGATTTGCAAAGAAACACCTGAGGAAGACCAGATCCTCTCCTGATCCTTGTTCTGTCTCTTTAGTCTCACTCGTGCTTGTCGCGCTGAGGGAGAAGCACCAGCAAGAAGTCTAAACGAGATAAACCCAGCCTATGTTTTTTTGTCTTTCTTTTTTTAAAACTGGAGGACAGGAGGAATGGATTGGTATGAAACATGTTGAGTTGTGTGAAGCTCTCCACCTGGCTGGATGAAGGTTGTGTTTCTTCTCTCCTGGCCACACTTTCCCTCCTGATTCTTATCTTCTGTCTTGACAGAAAACAGTCGTCTGTTCATTTATTACTTAGAAAAGGGCCAGCTCAAGGTATAAGACTCCGTTTAAGACTTTATACCTGCGTAAGGCGCCTGGGGGCCTAAAGAGGACTTGAATCCATGCAAACTAAAATAAACACCTTTCCTTCTTATTCCCTCTTACAGCTGGGGCACAAGGTAGCTGGTGACTTATCTTCAGTGGGCAACAGGTGGGCAGGTCCCCGCTCAGGAGTTTAAAAGTTGCGTTAAAGTCAGAATTTCTGGATAATTCACTGATTCCTATTACTTTGTCTATAAATGAATAAAATATCGCAAGACCCCCCAAAAATTTACAATTTTCTTAAAAGGAAGGAGACTATAAAGGACAATACTGTCAGATTTTTTTTCCCCCTTGTGTTACTTTCTGAGCTCTGCCTAACAAAACTTTGATAGAAAATATAAATGTTCTGGCCGTGCGACTTTGGCCAAAAATGTTTAACCTCATAATGTTGCCGAGGGAGTTTGGTTGCCTGGCCTACCGTTGTTTGTAGGATCCAGAGAAGGTTTACAATGATTTCCTTCATGAGGTTGTGTTGGCGGGTGTAAAGTAAAAACCTGGGGTTGTTTTTAAAGGGCTATCTGGACCTTTCAGGACCAACTAAAGATTCGTCTTCGTGTGCTCCGGACATGGCTGAGCTCATTCCCAGGGCTGGTTGGACTCTGCCAGGGCCGCCCCTCGTCCCCCATCCTGTTGGAGATGTTTCAGACAGGATCCCAAGGCATAGTCTCGGTTAAGGTTGGTTCTTTTACTCTATTTGATTATTGGCTCACTTAGTTAACAATTCTTCACATCAATAGGAGCCAGTGAACGGGGTCAAGATGCCCCATTGGCACCTCCCTTTTGGGGGGATTCCAGGCGCGTCCCTGTGGAAGGAGACCGGGTGAAGACCCAGGGACTATATCCCTTCTGGCCTGGGAACGCCTAAGAGATCCCCCAGAATGAGCTGGAGGATGTTGCTGGGGAAACTGATGTCTGGGTTTCTCTCCTGGAGCTGTTAGGAGAGAAACAGGAACTCTGATAAATGTAAGACGATGGATGGCTAATTATAAGAGGTTTTGTACATGTAGAGTTCAAAAATTGTCATTCAGTGGATATAAAAGGTGTTATGTGGCTTTGTAGTAGCTGGTGGGCTAAACTGGAGGCGGGGCCCCCCAAACTTAAATTCTTCTCAGGGTCTCTCACAACCTTGGGTCGACTCTAACATATCTTCTCATAAAGCTAAGTTTAATTTTAATGAATCCCTCCTGCGTTTAAAAGGAGCCAATTTGGGGGGGGGGTTGATAAATCTAGCAACACTTGCTCCTCAACAACCAAAGATTTTACAAGACAAATGCTCCTTAGAGTGCAAAGCTAAATATACAGAACCAGTCTGGTGTGGCCTGTCACCTCTCGCAGACGGCTTTTCACTGCAGGATATTATTTCCCACATCAGGAGAGTTTGTTACCTCAGTGCTCTAAAGGAGCAAGAAATCGCTTGGTGTTGAGTGAAACGGTGGGATGGGATGGGGGGAGCACCGAACTACTTTAAAACGTCCACAGCCTATAACTTGAGAGATTTCTGCTGCGAGCCGACGTAATAATTAGCGACATAATTACAAGAGATTATTCTCAACGGAAGGAAACTTGGCCCTGCTGGGCATGGATGCCTATCAAAAAAAAGCAGAGCTAAAGGTGCTCCAGTTTACTAACGACGCCTTTCCCGTCCTGTTTTGTGCGCGTAACGTGTGACCGCATGCGTTTTTACACTGATTTGTTGCATAAATGTTACTTTAATACACTGAATTACTCCGGGATGGGGGGTTTGTAAATTAGCTGCGCTGTAAAAAACGAGCGGTGACGCGCCAACCTCCCTTTGCGCGCGCTTGGATGTGGTTTGTGCCTGGTGTGTGTGTGTGTGTGTGTGTGTGTGTGTGTGTGTGTGTGTGTGTGTGTGTGTGTGTGTGTGTGTGTGTGTGTGTGTGTGTGTGTGTGTGTGTGTTGGGGGTAAAGTTTTGTGCAGAGGGCGGGGGCGCAGCGGCGCACTCTTGTATAGCGGAGGCTGGCTGTAGACCTGGTGGTTTCAGGGTGTCAGGAGGCAGATCTGAGGGAGCGCAGAGCAGAGCGAACTTCACATCCAGGACCCAGACTTCTCCCTCACCTGCCCACGGGGAGCCCTGTATATTCCCATCCTTTTTTTTTTTTTCTTCCTCCGTGGATTGCCGCGCAGCCCGCTGTCCTCCAGGATGGAGCGTGTGTGGGATTGTGCCTCCTCCGCAGGGATGTTTACGCTTGGGGTGCTCTCTGTGCTGTGGCCGGCGCCAAACCGCGTTTGGAGTTTTAACCTTCACGCAGAGCATCCCACGGTTTACAGCGGGCCCGACGGGAGTTATTTTGGATATTCCGTGGACTTCTACCAAGCAAGCGCCGAGAGGAACACGTGAGTGGCCAGAGCAGCTCTGATAATGCCCCACCTGGCTCCTGCAGAAGTTCTTAGCTGCGTTTTTTTTTTTCTTCTTCGTTATTTCATATAAAATGGTTACGTGAGAAAATGTGAGGTGGATGATGATCAATTAATTAATCAATTAACGTTAGATATAGTAACCAATTAGCTCTATTTATCTCTTGTAAATGTCTTTCCCCCTTGTGCCCACCAGGATTAGTGTGCTGGTGGGGGCTCCTAAAGCGAACACCTCTCAGCCGGGCATCGTGGAAGCTGGAGCCGTCTATTACTGCCCCTGGCCGGGGCAGCCCGATAGCTGCAAACAGATTCCCTTTGATAACTCAAGTGAGTCACCTGATGCATTTTCAGTAATTATTTCTGTCGGAGCACTATAGAAGAAAAAAAAATCTATTTCAGAGTGGCACATTTTGAACAAATCCGTTTTCTCCATGCTGTACGACTTGTCCAGTCAGTTCATACAAAAGGATTTATATTAACTAAAACCCTAACGCTCAGTTTGTCGTTAATCTATAAGCCATATTCATGAGGAATTCACCGATCAGGCAAATCCTTATATTTTATATGATGCTTATCATGCTCCAAAAAGTCCATTAAAGTGCTGTGGGGTTGATGCGTTTATTGGCTGAAAATGGTGGCAGCTCTTTGTTTTAATGCATTTCTTAAACTGGTGGGAAAATATTAACTTTTTTTTTTTTTTTTTACCCCAGCGTTTTTAGACTGTGCTATTTCGATATTCTGATTGTTTGCTGCATCTCTAATCTTCTTGAGTTGTCACACATGTTTCTGTGTGGAGGAAAAAGAAAAGACATAAAAACATGTGGCTCTCGTTAATTAAAAAGATCACCTCTCAAGTGATATGTGATGCAAAGTCTACTTCATCATGTTTATTCTGCGATCCAATGTATTATCATCAGTGTCAAATCACCGGAATTGTTCATCTTTGTCTCAGACGCACTGACTAGTAAGTGTGTGTTCATGAGGGAAAAAGAGAGAGAGAGAGAGGGGGGGGGTGAAACTGTAAGCACATGGGAATTTGGTTCCCAGTCAAAGAACGGGGCATTGGGTGAGGTCTGCTTTTTATTAGATCTTGAAAACGTATGCCTGTGTCCTTTCCCCGCCCCTTGTCCTGCTCCTCTCCATCTCCATCAAGCTGTCCCTCTCCTTCATTTTTTTTTTTTGAGGACCAAAAAAAAATGAGCTGGAGATTAGACCGAATGATAAAAGTCCTTTTTGACAGCAAACAATCGGAGGCAACCGGACTTTTGTTCAGTTCTTTCTGAAAACATTTCTACACCAGGGGACTTTGTCAGTTCTGGTGGCTCACATTCGAGCAACCTGTAGTGCGAGCACTTCAAAATTTCACCCTTTGTGGAAGATTCGCAAAGCCACAGGTTTTTATGCAATGACCCGGATAACTCAGAATTTGCACAGGCAAAAGTCCTTTTTACTTCTCTGTTTGGGAGAAATCACATGTTTTCAAGGGAAGATGCAAAAATGCCCGACACGCAGCTGAGAAGGCGGCATATATAAATATAAACCTTAAGGACAAGAGCTTCAGGAGAATGTCACGCTGTACGCATACAGTGCTTTGCAAAAGTAGCCATGCTCCTTCAATCGTTTTTGTCATTTTCACATTCCATCCACAAACTTCATTGAATTTTATTGGGAGTTTATTTAATAGATAAGCCCATTAGTTCACAATTGTAAAGAGAAATGAAAATGTTTTACCAACACAAATCTGATGAGCGAGTGTGTAACGCAAATGAATTCAGCTCCTTTTCTTCACACTCGTTTCACTCTGATAATCCCTAATAAAATTCAGTGCAACAGACTGCCTTCGGGAGTCATAAAATCAGTTGATAAATAGGGTCCACATGTGTTCAATTCAAGCTCAGTCTAGCTACAGCTGTGAAAGTCTCAGAAGTTTGTTAGAGAACAGTAGTGAACAAACATGATCATGAAGACCAAGGAACAGCTCAGACAGATCAGGGCTACAGCTATGGAGAAGTTTACAGCAGGGTTAGGTTAAAATAAAAGTCAATGTCCCAAGCCCTCTGTAACTCTGGAGGACCCGCAGAGATCCACAGCTCAGGTGGGAGAATCCATCAACAGGACAACTGTTAGTCAGGCACTTAAAAAAATGAGCCTTTGTGAAAGATTCGCAAGGAAGAAGCCATCCTTGAAAGAAAGCCATAAGAATACTACACATATAACAAGAAGATGCTTTTATCGGGTGAGAGCAAAACTGAACTTTTTTGCTAAACACGCAAAACACTATGTGTGCTGGAAAACTAACAGTTCACATCACCGTGAATGCATCAGTGGAGTTGGCAGTGCCGTCCTACGGGACTAAGTTGGTCAGAGCTGATGGGAAGATGGATGGAGCTAAATGCAAGGTGGGCCAGGAAGGAAACCTTGTGGAGGCGGTAAAAGACTTCAGACTGGGGTGGAGTTTCACCTTCTGGTACAACGCCAAACCCAAAAAATTCCATCGTGGCTACAACGGCATAGCAGAGATTAAAAGCATATAAATGTAAACTGATGGCGATGATTACGCTGCTGCCAGTCCGACTAAGCATGAGCTACTCGCATTGAGGAATGGCCAAAAATGTCACTGTATAGATCTGCAAAGCTACAACGACACAAACCCAAAGATTTCCAGCTGTTATTGAAGGGAATGTTGGTTGGATGATGAATACTAATTCAGGTGTTTAATCTTTTTTTTAGTAAAAAAATGATAAAATCAAGTCCTTTTACTTCCATATCACAGTTTTGCACCACTTTGTGTTGGTGTGTCACGTTGCATTCCAGTGAAATATATTGACATTTGTGGTTCTAAAATGTCACTAGCTCAACGGGTATGGATACTCTTGCAAGGCACAGAGAGCTGAAAGTTTAATGAATCAGCTCCCTGATAGCAGGCCTGTTTTAAAGTAGGAATCCTACTCCAGCATTGGTCCACTTTGAAGTTAACTTCAGTTATCTGCCACTGAGGACTTGACAAAAGATGTTTAGTTTGGTGTCAGGTTTTATTGATGTGTCAGGGAAACTAATGTGTGAGTGAAGTAGCTCACGTGTGGTTTTCTTCACTACAGTGGGTTTCCATCTGAAAGATGATTGATGGTGCATATTTCTAAAATTACAGCTGAGCCATTTTTTTTTCACATATAAAAATATCAGCAAGTGTAGAGAACTGAAATCGGCACTGATTAATGTCCGGCAGCTTCAGATTCAGCTGTGTGTTGTTTTATGTGTGCCTGTGTGTGTCGACACGTGAAGGTAAGGTAAAGGCAAGGCAAGTTTATTTGTCAAACACTTTTTAGTAACAAGACAATTCAAAGTGCTGTGACAACATGTAGATGCATGGACTGAAGTGGGTGAATCCAAGTAAATCACCTTTTATTTAGTACCTGAGTTGGACTTATTCTGCTAAAAGAGATAGATAGATAGATAGATAGATAGATAGATAGATAGATAGATAGATAGATAGATAGATAGATAGATAGATAGATAGATAGATAGATAGATAGATAGATAGATAGATAGATAGATAGATAGATAGATAGATAGACTGGAGGGTTTAGTTTCTTGATATTTCACATGCATGCATTTAAACCCGCTTTACAAAAATCAAAACATCAAACACTTTGACTTTTAAATGAAACATCAGAAATGGATAATGCTGAATACAAAGTTTGTAAGGGCCTCTCTGGCCCAATTCATATTGAGAAAATAATAATAATAAAACCGTTATTCACGAAACACAATGTCATGGATTTAAAAAAATTTAAAGCCTGCATCTAAAAATCAATGAGTTATTAAAACAGTTTTTTTTAACATAATCTACACTTTTTTTACTGTTTATACTGAATTTAACACAGGCCAAATTAAATTTGTATCATGTGCAAAGAGGAGAGCTTTTAAGATATCACCTGCAATCTGAATATCTTAAATAATAAATACCCTACTACTCAACCTTGTGGAACACCACTGGTTACTCTTTTCAGATTTCATTGTTTTTTTTTTTTGTTTTTTTTTTAAAGTACGCCTCTTGATCCATGGTGTTCACATTTTCGAAGATGCAGCAAATGCTCAATGGTATCCAAATCAATTCACTTCAAAATGTTCCAGAGTTCCATCACAGCTCAAGATGTTGATTAATTTTAGAATTTATTTTCCTTAAGTGTCGTTATATTTTGTAAGCATGCAGTATAATAAAAAATCTTACTATATGATATCCATACTTCATTAAAAATACACCTCAATAACTCTTAATGATGTTGGTTTTTATTCATTTCCGTTAGTTTTCACACTTTGAGGTACAAAAAATGAAAACTAATTCTTCTCAACAAGATCATAAGAACGTGTTCAGAAAGAAGTTAATGTCAATCAGCAATATTTTTGAAGTAAATAAGTGATCACTCCACACCTGCTGGTCTGAAACAACTGTATTCCTGCAATTCCCTGCGTGTGTGTCTGTGAACACATACTGTATGCTAAAACAAATGAGGAGGGGTCTAGTTTTTAAAAAGTGCTGGAAAATATCCGCACTAATTAAAGCTTTATAGTAATTTCCGTGTGGAATCTGAACAATCTTCTGTGTGATCTTGCGTCCGTGTGTCTGACTCAGTTTCTTGCGTTACTTTTTATTGGGAGAGCTTTAAGCAGATAACAAGCCACCGTATCCTGTCGAATGTTAGTCTCTGGGGGCTAAATGGTGTTTTGCTGTTTAGGACTTTGTTGTTTACTCTCGCTCACAAATGATCACAGACCACATTACCACGGTATACGTCAGCTTTTACCGCCGGCACTTTGAAATCTCTGTCCCCTTTTTTTTCTCCATTTTTTATGTCTTTTCCATTTCCTCCCCCTCATCTGTCCATCTGCCACCAGATAACAGAATGATTAAAGTAAACGGCACCAGAGAGCCTCTAGAGTTTAAGTCCCACCAATGGTTTGGTGCATCAGTCAGGACGCACAAAGGAAAAGTGGTGGTGAGTGGACCTGATGTTAAAGGAACTCTTGAAGTTTTGAGGTGTTTATGTGAGGAAAGTCAGAGATTTACCCTTTATGCAGGCCTGCGCACCTCTCTACCACTGGCGGACAGTGAAGAGAGTTGGGGAGAAGGACCCCGTGGGAACCTGCTACGTTGCCGTCCAGAACTTCAGCGCTTATGCAGAGTATTCACCCTGCAGAACCAGTGAGTAAATCTCCAGCTTCGCCTAAAAAGGTCTTCATCTACCTGTTGTGCTTTGATTTGTTTAGATTATATCCTACGTCAAAGACACATTGCAGCCATAGTTTTTACAGTCGCGAAGAATTAGACAATAATTAACTATTTTTTACAAAAAAAATGTATTGTGTGCACTTCTTTGGGTTGTTGTTGTTTTTTTAATGCTTGAAACCCTACGAATATTTGATTAAATGTCACTTAGCAGTTTGCAGAGAAATGACTCCTAGCAGAAACCTGGCTTAATAATCGATCCCCTTCTCATCAGAAATGGCTGAGCTCGTTTAAAATGGTTGGTTTTCGTGGACAGAATAATTTATTTTATTAAAAACTAAAAATAGGAGCCTCCATATTCTGCTGCAGAGATAATTTACCATATTAATAATCATATCAATGTGTTATCCCTTTTGTATTCTTCTTTCTCTTAACACAAGTATATTGAGCTGATATAAACTGGTTAAATGTGTACAGCTTGCCACTGGTTGCTGTACAGTAAGTTTAGAACAGCATAACTTTAAAAAAAAAAGATGGGCATCAAGGAAGGCTTTATAGGGATGAAGCCTTCCTTGGTAAAGCAAATATGTTTGGCGTAAGTACATCAGCCAGAGCTCCATTCTGCTTGTCACGAAGCCGAACGTGACAAAAGTGAGGGAAAAATATTCCTAAGAGTGATGGTCGGCCCTTTAGTTTTCATGTCTCAACTGTCTGCAGGGCTCGATTAAAGAGCCATTTAGCCATTTATGAAAAGCTGTGCATTCATAAATAAAGTCAAGCAAAGTAAAACCTTTTATATATGGGATTAGAACTGTTTTTGCCATGTTCACAGAACATCTATTCATTTAAAAAGAAATAAATAAGGACCCCCAAACCCTTTCCACTGGTCTAAACCCTTTCTAAAGTCTGTCCTAGACAGTCTGTGCTTTATTGCAACACAGTCTAATTTCTGTTTCTCCAAAGTGAAAAGGAAAATGCAGGAGTCTCCTTTTATCCAGCTGACAAGCAGTGCACAGCAATAGGTGGGGATGGAGAAGTGCTTTGCCTTTTTATAGTTCAAACAGCAGGCGGAAACTCAGGGCACTAAACCATTTTCTCTGGCATTTCAAGCCATAGGAACTGCAGGGCTGAACGTCTTATTGGTTTCCAGACCATGCATTTTAAAACCCCGGTATACCCTGACACCCGTGCCAGACCAGTTCTCATACCAGATCGAAAATTTCTCTAATGAGCTTGTCACTAAGGCATACTGTATTTATTCCTTTCAAGGTTTAACGAGGTACATGAGAGATATTTGAAAAAGAAACACATCTGCGCAACTGGACAGGAGACGGTGGGGGGGGGGGGGGGTCCTGTCACTGCTTCCCCCATAACAGATCACCAAACTTAATGTTTTACAAGCCACCATGGTAATCTAAAAATATTATCCCCACCAGTTAATCATCCTCTCTCTTCAGCTCTCTTCTTTCTGTCATCACTTCTGTAAATTACATTTATGCCCCCCCCCCTCCCCGCTTCCTTCAGCCCTTACCCAAAACCCCTTCTTTTTATTCGTCCAGCTCTTTTCTTTCTCTTCCACCTTCTTCTTGTGAGCTTCTAAACCCTGTAAGTAAATACGGCACATCGCCAGCCCGTCATGAGCAGCAGAGATGAAGGCCAACAGCTGGCACAGCGTAAACAGCAGATAAAATCCTGCGCTGGTTGTGCCCTCCATCATGCTCGCACTTTTAACACACATGCTCTCTTTGGCAACTGGCACGGTGTTAAAGATTTCCGTTTCAGTTATTTATGTCTGCGCCGACTAATCAAGACATGAAAAATTGCACTGTAAACTCAAGCGTTCCCAAAGGGGAAGATTTGAAAGGGGTTCTCAGGACCGGGCAAAGAGAGTCTTTATTGTGTGTTGGGAGACAAAGAGTTTTCTGCCACCAGCTGCTTTTTTGCTTCATATTAACATATTTTGGCGGCCGCTCAGACCTAACTTATTGTTTACACTGTAAATGCACTTGTATAGTCACGTATCATTAAGTTTCACCCCAGGCTGCCAGCGAAACGAAGACAAATTTCTGAAGCGCACGGTAAGCTTGCCGTGTTTATGTTCAGCTGGATTATGTCATCTACAGCAGACGGAACCTTTATTGGTTTTAGGTTTTTATTTTAGTTTTTAGTTTAGTTTTATTCCTGACTGTTGCAAATGCCCGCGTCTAGAAAAGTCCAGGAAAAGGAGCCGAGCACGTCCTGCGGAGTTCCCAATTCTGTCGATTTTATTTCACTGTGATGATTAGCTAGGGTTGAATCCAATGTTAGCCGAACACGGAGCTGATGCTAAAATAGTCTTTATTAACAGGATCCAAGGGACAAAAAGCAGTCTTCAGACAAACCAACAGAACCAGACAGAAACTAAACAAACTCAGGAAACATAAGGGCAGATAACGGCTCAGGCACAGACTGGCAGACAGACGAGATAAACAAAAAATAACTGAGGCTGCAAGGCTCTTACCGAGAGGTTGAGAAAAGGGACAAGAAGAGATATTCCGGCAACCAACAGAAAACAAAGGCGGGCTTAAATAGGCGACAGAACAGGAGAGCAGGGCGGGACTAATTAACAAAAACAGGTGGAGGTGATAGAAGAAGCATAAGACTGATAAACAACAACCCTAAGGTAGAAAACAAGACTAAACAGACACGGGCTTAAATAAAAACTAATAACCAAGGCCAGATAACTAAAACAGGTTAAGCATAAATCCAAAACAAAACAAGAAACAGAAATAAATCCTAAGACAGAAAAGAAAGCTAAACTGAAAAAAATAACCTGAACCACAACAGAACGTTACATTCACATTTTCTGACTTGTCAAAACTTGTTGCCTTGACAGAAGATTTAGCTCCAGTGGTAACGACTGTAGCAGTGGTTTTAGGGATGTTATGCTACCCATTAGACGAACAGCGCCTTGAAAAAAAAATCATATCCTTTGAGCTTTCCGTCTTTTTTTTCACCTTAAAACCACAAACATCAATCTATTTCATTGGGATGTCTCGCGATAAACCAACACAATGTAACGTAATTGTTCCAGATGTATGTTTTACAAAATTCTTTACTAATGAAGATAAAAAAAAAGGGTGACACGCCATGCATTTGGCCTCCTGAGTCGATACACTGTAGAGCCAGCTTTCAATAGCAAGAGACTGTATTCAGGAGGGTTGTCACGATACTAGAATTTTAAAGTCGATATCGATACCCAGGAAAATATTTGATACTCAATACCATTTTCAGCACCATGGAGGGGGGGGAAGACAAATAATTAAAGGCATAAAAAACATTTTATTAACATGAAAAACTCCCCATTTTCAATCTCAACATGGATCATGCTTTCTCAACAGAATCACAGATGCTTGTTAAATAAATATGTTTGGCCAAGTTTGTTGTGCAGCTTGACTTTCTTGCCACCACTTTAAAGTGCTGTTTGCACACAGGCTTGTCAAGGTTTTTGGGTTTACTGTCTTCGTTTGCCTCATATGCTAAAATATTTATTATCAATACCATGCCAGGTTAGTGTTGTATCCGGATCTGGCGTTTTAGTATCGATACTTTTCGGAGTATCGATACTTTTGACAACCATAGTATTTAGCTACATCCTTTTGCCATTATCTCTGACCATGGTCGCTGTCGCTGCTGAAGACAACCACCCACACAGCATAATGCTGCCACCACCGTGCTTCCCAGCAGGGACGTGTCTGCTGTATTCTTTGGTCTTCATGGCTGGGATTTAATTGAATCACAAGGCGCAGGTTGATTGCACTGGATTGTATTTAGAGGTATGAAAGTAAAGGGGGCAGACGTTTACAATGTCTAAATACTTTTTCAAGGTGATGTATATAAAAATGAGCTAATCATCTGAAACACAGGCAATTAGAAATGTTGCCGGTTCATGTCCAATTCCCCTTTTTTATTCTATTGCTAAACTCTTGAGTGTTCATTTTCTAAAGCATTTATATGCATGCATTAGAGTAGCTGTTCATGCAAAACCATGAAATGTCATTCAAATAGTTCTCTTTAGCCTAAAAGGGATTTTTTTTCACGACTTTGCTTGCACGTTTTGTGTTGCTTCCAGATGATCCAGACCCAGAGGGGCAGGGATTCTGCCAGGCTGGTTTCAGTGTGGACTTCACCAAGGTAAAAACTGCAGCATGCGTCGCATGTTTTCACCCGCACACTGTCCTGGAATACCAAATGCGAGGCCTTCAGAGATTTATGGACCCTGGGAAGATTAGGCAGCGCACGTCCCGGGAGAAACCCCGGCTCCCAAAGTGACCCGTCGCCTTTTAACGCAGCTGACACGCACGCATTCTTTCACTGTAAAGTCAGTCTGAACCTTGACCTTTGCCTCACGGCCCAACTCTAGCCTCCGGTACAGGAAGCTGTCATTCTCTGCAGGATGTCAACAGGCATGACCGCAGAAAACATGTGTGCACGCTCACCAGGCTATACACGCTCAACTTCACGGTGTAACTCTTCTAGTTGAACAAGCGGTGCGCAAATTACTTTGTGCATTTCCGTAAAAGGACTAACGATGACATTTCTTTTCATTGCAGGAAGGACGGCTGGTTCTGGGAGGACCTGGAAGCTTTTACTGGCAAGGTAAATAAAACAGCAGCCTTCAATAGTTAATGATGGGCATGATATCTAGCAGTGAAGCCCTGGTCTGCACACTGATGCACTTGATTACTATTTTTTTTTTAAAAGGTGGAAATTGTTTGTCCATCTTCTTCCCTTATTCCTGCTTTTTCCTCTCTTGCCGCTTTAACTAATGCCTCTTTCTGGCTGCAGCCGAACAGGAAGTGGGTGTTTAGGTGGTGTAATGAGCTGATCGGGGTTGAAATGGAGTGTGGAGGAGCTGCCCCTCTGCTAAGAGATATAACACAGGGTGGCTAAGGATGGTTTTAGGGAAACTTGGGGGGGGGTGGACTGTTGGAGAGATGACCGCCATTAGAGAAAGTTGTCAGAAGGGAGCATTGCTGTTGCAATGACAGAAACATGTTGCTTCAGGGGGAAAGATGAGAGGTTAGGGAGGGTTTAGAGAGTCAGACAAAGGAAGAAAGATGGATCTCCTGCCTGGTAAAGGCGGCGGGGCAGCAGGACATGCACGGCGGGCCGAAGCAGGGGGATTAAGTGTCTTAATTGGCGTAGCTGGAGTGTGACACAGTGAAGCTGCCGGAGTGTAGCTGTACTCCTCCAGCCCCAGGTGTTTGAAGGCGTGTGGACATGTAGAAGTTAGGCAGAAATAGAGAAGATGTGCACCTGTTTCTTAGGAACATGGAGAAAGTTATTAGTCGCTTGCACAAACTCCCTATTTTGTTCTTTAATACATTTCTGAATTTACTGCTAGTTCCTTTGAGCTAGAGATGCAGCGGTCTTAGGTTTTTGGTTTGATTTCCACAGTTATTGGCAGCTCTGACTTTCTGATACCAATGTTGTTCATATTTGTCTCTATCAGACGATAAGTTAACTGTATTCACCCCCCCCCCCCCCCCAAAAAAAAAAAGTTGTTGAATGGATTGGAAATTTACAATACAGTACATTTTTTTTTAATTATGTCACTCTTACTTCATTAAAGTTTCTGGCAACTCTACCCATCTCAAGTAACTTCACTGAATGACAAACAAACATGCAGCAGACACAGACACAGGCTGTGTCTGGTGAGACTTCTGCGTTATGATCAAGCTTCTTTATAATTTTATTTTGTATTTGCTGAGCCCGTTGTGCCATTAGGAGGTCAAGGGAATACTGTATCCTTTAAACAGTAGATAGTGTCTTGGGAAGTATTTTGTTTTAACAAATAAAAATTACTTGCTGTAAGTATTGGTTTCGAAGGTATTGTGTTTCCTCCTGAATTTGTTATTTTGTAATGATGTAATTCGTTTTTACTCAGTTTTTATTATATTATTTAACATACCACAACTTGCAAGTCATTTTGTGTGTTTGTATGCTTATATCATGTTCGTTGGTTAAATCAAATTAAACAGTATTGTTCAAATACTTAATACGTAATCTTATTGGAGTGCTATTTTGTCTGCTCTACCCACCTCCGGTTGTGCAGCCCTACATTTAATCTGTATTATTGAGACCACATGTGTACATTTCATTCTCTGCATGATTTAATTAGACAACATCCAAAATGCATTCAGATGTTTGCACTTAATTATTTTCTTCAAAAATAAGTTTGAAAAAAGTATGTACATTTTAATAGGTATAAGTATAATTCTATGCATTATCCCTGATAGAAAAACAAATACAAATGCATTATTAAAGCACATAATCAATACAGTATTCATGCAAATGTTGAGTTTATGTGAACATCTGACCTGCATTGTACTATTAATGCTGCTCCCGCCACAGGTTGTTAAATAATGAATACTTCAGCATAGAAGACCCATTTTGCACAAGCACCATGAAAAGCCTAATGGATCACTCCCTCTATCTGTCTGCAGCGTAGCGAGGCAGGCTGCCTCCAGTTAAAACGCTTCCTACAAATATTTCTAAAAGCCCTGCCGCCTGATTCCTCATAAAATAAGACTCCTACATACAGCCTTGTTACCGGCAGGTGTGACGAACACCTCAAATCAGCGGCAGTGACTCATGCATCTGTGTTAACGGTTTGCCTCATTAATCCGAGGGAGGCTTTGATATTGACAGGACGTGTTCTGAGGGATAAACCCCGAGCACGGCGGGAGAGGAGCCGCTGGGAGGGTTAAGAGGGCACGTTTTCCCTCCCGTCAGCGCGTTCACACATAAAGCACGATTTATGCGAAGGTTGAGGGCGTCCATAGATAAAATCGTTTGTTGGTTTAACCTTTTTGTTCGGCAGCAGAGGAAGGAGCGTCGTTTGAGTGCACACGCTTCTCATTTATAGTTCTCTGCAGAGAGAAGTGGAAGACGTGTTAGAGAAACACTGGGGTGTATTTTTCTGCTGTTGCTTTGGCCGTGATGTGTTTGAACTTTACTCTGGGAACTGTTCAAATGGAAGGAGGGGGGGGGGGGCAGCTGTGACAAACCCCCAGCACCGCAGTGCTGCCCTGTTCGGGTCCCGTGAAATTAAAAACCACTGTCCATGAGCAGATGGGTCCAGCGCTCTCTTCTTTGTGTTTGTTTTCTTCTCCAGCAAGTCAGCTTTGTGTGTGTGTGTGTGTGTGTGTGTGTGTGTGTGTGTGTGTGTGTGTGTGTGTGTGTGTGTGTGTGTGTGTGTGTTTGTGTGTGTGCGTGCAGGTCAGGTGATGACAGCGGGGATAGCAGAGATACTGAACGGCTACTCTTTAAAGGCGGTGCTGAGACAAGTTCCAGGGGAGAAACAAACCGGAGCTACTGAGGACAAAAATGACGACAGCTACCTCGGTAACACTCATCGCCTCAAACCCCTAAGCTTAATGAAAACCGCTCTAACTATCAGGACCTAATGACAACGCATGCCAGAACCGTTATGTCTCCTGTTCGTTATTAAATCCAACCTCGTGTTTCCCTTTAGGTTACTCTGTAGCAGTGGGGGAGTTTACAGGCGACTCGGAGCAAGGTGAGCAGACTTATTATACCCAAGCGACGAGAAAATGCAATAAAACTTTCTTTTGGCAATTTTTTTTTGTTTTGATTTAATTTTTGACATTAATCAGAGTTTTAAGTCATTTGTTATTAGTAACTCATGTCTTTTTGTTACCCTTCATAACATCACACAGTGAGCTCTTTCCCCACCCGCTAAAAATCAATCACTATCTACCTGGCAGTGAATTGTTCTGGATGCCTGGCAGGAAAAAAGCTTTTCAGTCTCACCATGAAACATAGGCAACGCGGGGCTTTGCTAAGGTCTTGTGGGACTTAAAATGTAATCCTGGGCCATATTAGACTTCACTTGTGGGTAACACTTCAGGTGAGTTTGTGGCGAAACAAAGAGGAGAAGCCTTTCATGGCCACGGTTAAGTGTGGCAGATGCTATGTGAACCAGCTTCTTTCACCCAGACCTAAATCCTGCAGGAAAACCCGAGGGATGAACCGAAGAGAAGATAGCATAAGAGAGGAGCCAGGACTATGGACGATCTAGAGACATTGTGGCTCTTTCTGTATGCGCCGATTTAGTGAAGCTGTGAAGGAGCAGACCGTTTGCAAAGGGAGGATTCACAAAGTATTGACAGCAGGGCAGCCTGTAAATGTCACGAAGATTGTTGACAATTTATGGAAGGTTTCAACCAGTAAAGCTACTAACTGTGGAACGCTCTGTAGGTTTTCAAGCCTTTACACGGCGGGATGTCTAATACAGTGACGGATAGGGAGTGGACAACGCTGTTTTGACTCAGAGGCAGTAACGAGGGCTGTCTCGAACCGTCCAGGTCATGACCTCAGAGGGACGAGACTTTAGGAACCCCTGATAAAGGGATTTCCTGTCCACTTCTCTGACTGATTAGAATGATTGGCTGCAGACCTCACAAACCTCTTCAGGTGAAGAGCTGGTCCTGGTTCTCGTCTGGAAATCTGGAAGTCTCGTGAAGAAATCTGGGAAGCAAAGAGATACAGGCAGAGACAAAAAAACAACAAAAACGAGAGGTCTCATTTCTCTGCCCAAAGGTACAACCAGACGAGTCCCCCGGTAGGAGAGAGATGGGGGATTTTCACCCTGGAAAAACTCCAGAATTACGTAAAACTTGAGACCAGAAGTCCCCTGGTCCAGATCTTATTGGGTCATTATTGCATGGAAGTAGATTGTCTGTTTGGCTTCAGCTAATGCAGAAACAAGCATTTCACAGTTGCTGTGAATATATACAGTTGTTCCCACTTAATATAATTGTACTTATAGGAGAACAAACGTTTCTTTTAAACCTAGAAAGGGTATGTCGATAAAATATTAGACAGATGTACCAACATTCAAGGTAGAGCTGTGGTATCTTACAGCTTAAACAAAAGAGAATATTTTCCTTAAATGAACCCCTTTCCTGCTTTTGAACCGTCTAGAAACTCTAGCCATAAAACGACTACACAGAGCCTTGGAAAAGTATTGATATCGCTTCAAACTTTTAAGTGTTGTCACATTGTAACCAAAAACCTGAATGTATTTTATTGAGATTATATGATAGACCAACTCAAAGTAGGAGATAACTGTGAAGTGTAAGGAAAAGGACACATGGTTTGCAAACAAAAATCAGAACAAGTGTAGTGTGAGTGTTTGCTCTGGAGTAAATCCTTTGTAGAAGCACTTTTTGCTGCATTTACAGTGGTCTTTTGAGGTATATTTCTTTCAGTATATACATCTAGAAACTAAACTTCTTGCAGCTTCTGACAAGTTTTTTGCTGAGGAAGACCTGTTAGAGGTTAGTTTTCTTTTTATGCTCCATCCATCTTCCCACCATCTCTGACCGGCTTTCCTCTTTCTGCCGAAACAAAGCATTTCCACAGCATGACGCTGCCAAGGCCATATTTTACTTTTAGGTGATGGCCAGGTAGATAACGACTTTTAAAATGTTGTGCAGCTAGCTTCTTAAACTTAAATGTGGATAAGACCAAAACAAAATAGATATCGACAGCCAAATAGTTGTGCTTGTGCCACAAAATAAATCCCTGGAACTTCTTATTGATGAAAAATGAAGCTTCGGCACCCAGATATTTGCACCAAATTTTTAAAAAAGCGCATCAGCGTACGCACATTTATTGGAAAGTTGGCACTTTTAATGGGAGTCCTGTTTTTATGAAAGTGTTTATTTGCATCCATTCTTACCTTTTCTTTTATCTGCTGGCACGGATAGCTTTCAGTCAGGAATAAAAACTGTTTGCAGTAAAATCGTTGGCATCCCTCTTGACTGTCCCAGTGATAATAGAGGAAATCTTTAACTACCGCTGCTGTCAGACTGATAAACTCCAGCATGTGAGGACTCCAGTGCCCCCCCCCCCCCTCCTCCTTTTTTTCTGTGCTGACAGGTTGTTGATGAGGTTGGTGTATGTTCTTTATGTGTGTAACTGATGAGTCTGCAGCAAATTGCCCTTTGGGTCAATAAATTTTAGCTAAACTGAAGTTTAAGTGTGACGGTAGGTTTGCAGCCGCGCTATACTCTCTCCATTTTCAGAGCGTTTCTCTGTGAGGTGTTTAAAGGTTGGGGTTTTGTTTTCTAATCTAACCCAGCATTAAGATTCACCACAACTGCATCCCTGACCTGCTGTGTTCCTTAGTCTTCAAGGTGCTGTTTGTTCACTAATGCTCTCTCTGAAAACCAATGCGTGCAACCTATTTCAAACATTCATTTGTAAAACATTTTCACAACTGTGCATATTTCTTCTGGCACTTCCCAGGTATAAGGATTATAACCTTTTTGGTCAATGCATTAAAGTCTTTGGTTGTAAAATCACAACATGGGAAAGGGTTTCTGCGACATAAACACTTTTTTCCGAGGCTGTGTACTTAATAGGAATGTGAAAACTGTTTCGCTCTGCTTCTTTCGAACCATTTTGGTTTCAGATTCCAGTTCTGAAGTTCATTTTATTGCTGTTCTTCCCCCCGAAGATCAAATAAAAAGAACAAGGAATTTCAGCGCAAAAGCAGCTCCTTTTTTATTAAAGACAAAAGAGACAGTGCACCACATTCATGATATTTTTCACACAATTTATAGCTTTCTCTTCAAAGAGCGTCACCACACAGTCCCTCACACAAGTAAGGGTGCTACTCCCCCACTTCTCGGGAAACTCTGTGGGACAATTCTGCATTTGCCTGCCCTCATACCAACCCTGCAAAGCCCCCCGAACACCCTCAGGCGCAACACATGTCACGCAGTCTTGAAGCGAGCCTAAAGAGGCAACACATGCTCGCCGATGCACTGTGTTGTGGTACAAAGCTCCTTGTGGTCGTGTTCTTTAAACCCGTGTCAGACTGGAGAACTGGTTGTAACTGTGAGTTCTGAGCAAGGATGGAGCGGAGAATTAGTCTGGCGGTCGGGTCTTAAGGGCTGAGAGCCACAAGGCAGGAAGTGGGGACTCTATCTCCTCTCACTGGGTGGGAAGCTCTGATCATCCTCATAAGTTCACAGCGCTGCACTCATCAATCACCGTCAGAGCCGAGTCTGGGTGCCCGATCAGCAGGGTTTGGCTGCAGGAAGGAGGGGGGGGGGGGGGGCTTCTCAGATAACGTTGCTGGGATGTTTCCATGTCTGTGCGTCGTTTTCACACAAATCTAAATCTTTCTTTGTTTTCCCAGAGCTGATAGCTGGAGTCCCGAGAGGAGCACAAAACTTCGGATATGTAAGTGAGGACTGCAGAATGTATTGCACAAAATGGTTGAGTTAAATATTTACGTAAGCCGGATCCTTTACGGCTGGCAAATTTCAAACTGACATTTTACACCCAGTCCCACAAAAGGCATTCATCTCGATCAGTGGCGATAATTCAGAACCCAAATAAATATTCTTTCTATTCCCAGGTACTCACTTGTACACAAATAGTTCATAGGATCTAGTTCAAAATTATTCATATACCATCAAGTCAAAAAGAAATTTCACCAAATATGTTTTAAAAATATATACATAAAGAGAGGGCAAAAGCTTTTCAGCTATTTTCAGTTTTCTCTACATGCTTTAGAAGATTTTCTATTCGTTTTAATGTATAGTTTAAAGTTTTACCATTAATTTGTTTAAACAAGTTCTCACCGTTTTTGGCCTATTGTCATACATCCTTAACCTGTTGGAACAACTGCCCTAAGTACTAGTTTTGTGCACTTTCCTTTTATGCTTTTTACTCTGACTAGTATTTGTTAAAGTCAGCATACGATGTAATGCATGTCCTTTCATTCCCCAGATGTAATATTCCTGTTTTGGAGGCACAACAAATTATATTTAAGTAATATCAATGTTTGCAAAGACAAGGGGTGGCTAATGGAGTATTTAGTCTGATATTACATTTCAAGTGTTAGGCATGCATGGTCTGCTTATCAATATTGCAGATGCATCTAGATAAAATAAAAAAGTGAATTTACATTTACTTTAAAAAAAATCAAACTTACATATTATATAGATTAATTTAACACATAGAGATTCATTTAAATTTTTCCTTTTTTATTAATTTTGATGGTTATTGCTTACAACTAATGAAAACCTGCAATCCTGCTTCTCAGAAAATTCCAGTATTACATAAAACATACTTTTTTTAATACAAAATTGTCAGCCTGTTAAAAAAAAAAAGGTCTGTCCTTGCACTCCTGGCCAAGGCTCCTTTTGCATGAATCGCTGCATCAGTGGAGGGTGGCATGAGTGAGATCAGCCTGTGTCCCTGCTCAGGTGTTATGGAAGCTAAGGTTGTTTTAATAGCAGCTTTCATTTTGTCTGTACTGCTAGCGCTGGTGTCTCTCATCTTTTTTGGGATAATACTCCATAGATTGCCTTTGAGGTTTAAGTCTGGGCCAGTTTACCAGCAAATACAGGATAGGGGTGGCTTGCCCTCTCCAGGTTGGGGGGGACGGTCCTGCCTCAAGTGGAGGACTTTAAGTATCTTGGGGTCTTGTTGGTGGGTGAGTGGAGAATGGAGGTGGAGATTGTCGGACAGATCAGAGCGGTCGCCGCAGTAATGCATACGCTGCACCTGTTGTGGTTAAGAGAGCTAAAAGGCTAAGTTCTCAATTTTACCGATCAGCCTACCTTCCTACCCTCACCTATTGTCATGAAATTTGGATCTTGACCGAATAAATGAGGAATTAGCTTTTTCCGCAAGGTGGCCGGGCTCAGCCTTAGAGATGGGGTGAGGCGACCATTCGGGGGGGGGGGGGCTCGGAGTAGAGCAGCTCCTCCTCCACATCTGGAGGAGTCAGCTGAGGTGGCTCGGGCATTTGTTCTGAATACTGCTGGACGCCTCCCCCCAGGAGGTGTTCCAGGCATGTCCCACCATGAGGAGACCCACGGTGCGACCCGGGAAACACTGCAGACTATTTCTCTCATCTGGCCTGGGAACGTCTCGGCTTCCCCCAGAGGAGCTGAAGGAGGTGTCTGGGGAGAAGGAAGTCTGGGAGTCCCTCCTGAGTCTGCGGTCCATATGAGCCGGTCCCAGATAAGTGGATGACGGCGAGTACCAAGCCATCACTGTGCTTTTGGTGCGTTTGCAGTGTGGTTCAGATGCCAAGTCCTGCTATGTTGACCTTGGACTTAAATAAACACAGTGGATCAACACCAGCAGAGGACTGTAATTTCCCTCAAGGGATTATTAAAGTATTTCTGATTCTGATTTATGGCTCCCAAATCGTCATGCTGGACCTCAAGCAGCTTGGATTCTGCACTTTTCCACCCTTCCTTCAGAATCTGGGACCTTGATATCTCAGCAAAATGCTAAATTTTACTTTTATCTAAAAAAAAAACTTTAAACCACAGAGTAACAGTCTAGTCATTTTCTCCTTTGATCAGTCAAGACGCTTCTGACCTTTCTGGTCCAGGATTGGCCTAGCAGCATTAATGAGGCATGATCTGGATCTCTGTGTGGTGGTTCTTGGAGGTCTGACACCAGCAGCGGTCCATGCTTTGGGAGTCTCCTCTGAAGTCTTATGTGGGCTTTCCTTGATAATGCTCTCAAGGCTGCAGTAAGCTTATTTTGCTTGTGCACATTTAAAAAAACAACAACAACATCTTTTCCTTCCACTCAACTTTCCTTTAAGGAGCTTAGAGACAGGATCCTGCCAAAAACTAGCTTCTTTAGCAATGACCTTTTGTGGCTTACCCTTCTTCTGGAGGGTGTTAATGACTGCTGGACAATGGTCATGCTAGCAGGCTTCACCATGGCAATAACATAACCATCACAGAACATTTTTGTCAAAGAAGCATGTTTTTATTGGTGACATTTTGATTTGACATTTATTTGGGCAAATAAAGAGATTGGCACAAATTACTGAGAGTTTGGACACGTCTTGTTAAAATCATTAAATGTCTTTAAATGGTCTCTTACTTGTGTTTAAATCAAATATAATCCTCCATAGTGATGTTAGTCCAAATAAATATAGTCCTGAGTGTTAATATGTGCATTTAGAAAGCTACCACTGCTCTGTTTGTGCATCTTCACATTATGCGGTTTCTTATGGGAACTTGTCCTCGGGGCTGACTGTGTCCGTCCTTCTTAATGACACGCAGCTTCCGCTTTATTTGGAGGGCAGTGACCCCACCTAACACTACTAACCCTTTTCTGCACACGCGCACACACACACACACACACACACACACACACGCACAACCTTTGACCTGCAGAGTAACCACAGGACTCACCATCACTCGCCACAAACAGAATGCCAGAATGATCTGTCCTGTACAGACATTTCTCTGTGAGTGTGCAGGTAAGCCATGTTAGAGGCGTGGCTTTTAAACGGCCGTCGGGCCTGATCAGGTTTTCTCTGTGACCAATCCAACAATTGAGACCAAAGGAAAGTTGATTTTCTATCCATTGATCCAGATTTGTGTTTTACACACGATCATCTGTCCATAAATTCCCGTGAGTCTACGCTTCTGTAGTTCGTCTGCGAGAGATCAGTGATTTAGTTAACATGCATCCTCCTGCGTGTGTGTTTGTGTTAGTGTGTGTGTGTGTGTGTGTGTGTGTGTGTGTGTGTGTGTGTGTGTGTGTGTGTGTGTGTGTGTGTGTGTAGCCTCTGGCTGTCTCCATGTGGTTGTTATTTTAGTTCTTATGAAGGAATTCTTAGCCTCCCCTTTCTGTCTTTCCTCTGCAACAGGGGTTAGGATGGGGGAAGGACAGAGATGGGGGGGGGGGGGGGCTGCACAAAGAGAGAGAGGGTCAGCAGGGTGATGAAAGTTTTTATTTAAAATAAGCTTTTCTATTACTTTTTTTTTTGGTTTGTGTGTTTTTATCCTGATGTGCAACAGTAGCAAAGCCTGAAGTTTTACGAGTCAATTTATTTATACCACATCGATTTATTAGAAACATCACTTCAAGGCACTTTAATCGACGAGCCGTTCCAATTCACATATAGAAATACACAACAGATCAATTAGATCCGCAAAACAGATGGAATTATAATCCTTACCAGTGTTGACAATATCACAAAATACTGCTTGGATGCTATATATCGTATGTTATTTTATCCCAATTTGCATAATATATTAGCCCAGTTGGATGGACTCGCCAGCTGCCCTTATTTCCCCCACTTAATGTATGTTTTTTAATTACTTTAATGCTAAAGCTAACAAAGGTTGGTCAAGCCATTTTGTTATGGTACAGAAAAAAAGACTCAAGAAAATCTATCTAAATGGTAAGTCTCCATATGATATAAATGTTTGTGATATCATGAGCCTCTCTTATAAACCCAAAACAATCCACTCTGCTTCAAATTCAATCATATGCACAATTTGTATGATCCTAGTTACAATACAAGGCAGTCAACTTCACATTATAATGCCAACTTGTAAAGAAATTACAATCGCTGACTCTGCAGCAATTCCTCCTCTTTCTCACAGCAGACACTTGGTAGCATCTGGCTGTTATCTTTGCAGCAATCTCTAATCCTGGTCGAGAATGATACATTCGTCTTGCATTGTGTGTTTGTTTAAGGTGGCGATGATCAACTCCTCTAATCTCACCTTCATCCAGAACTTCACAGGGGAACAGGTAGGATCATTATTGCATCGCCATAATCAAGAACCTGGTATTCTTGTTCTAAAATGGAATCAGCGTCTGCTTTCGGGTAAACACTAAACTGTTGCTGCTCTGTCTGTCCCTCAGATGGCGTCTTATTTTGGTTACTCAGTGGCTGTCACCGACTTGAACGGAGACGAGTGAGTAGAGAGCCCGTCTGAAACACAGCTAATTCCTGCACCTTTTTATGCCACTGCTCACTAAAACATGTGCTGTGAATCCACCTAGCACGGATGATATCCTGGTAGGAGCACCCCTCTACATGGAGAGGGAGGTGGAGAGCAAACCCAGAGAGGTGGGAAGGGTGTATCTGTATCTGCAGCTGGCTCCGCTCAAGTTTTCGGAACCCATCGTGCTCAGTGGTACCTACACTTTCGGACGTTTTGGGACCGCTATAGCACCGCTGGGAGACGTCAACCAGGATGGATATAATGGTATGTGAACTATTTGCTTAATGATGACGAAAGAAACAAAAGAAATAAATAAGTAATAATAATCAGAGAAATGCTTTCGTGTGCTGCTGCATGTCTCTATGTGAGGTTTACGTTTCGCGACTATGTCGGTAACGAGCACCAGGTTTTTTTTTCTGTGATCTTGTGTCTGTCGGCCTGTTAGCTCTCTGACTGAGGAAATCCTGTCAGGCTCCTTAAAGCCCTTCAGCCAATCAGGAACTGCGGCGATGAAAGGTTTTGCGTGTGTGAACCTTGGTTCATTGTGTGACGATCGCATTGAGGGCACATGTTTTGCATGTGTGTGTGTTGTGGCTATTTTTACCTCGCCAGATGTGGCTTGAGATAGACCCATCCAGGATTTTTTTTTTTTTTTTTTTTTTTTTTGTGCTGCAGCCCAGAGTTCATTCCTCCTGGATATGTTTGTTTTATTCTCACGTTAATTAGACAATGAGTGACACGCACAAAGCCTGGAGCCCAAATGCCTCACTAAGCTAAGACCCGTGGACACAGCACCATTAAAGATGAATGAAGGGACTCACATCTGGTCCTTGTATGACATCAATCCTACTGATTTATTTTTAATTTACTCATGGGCAGCATGTGTTAAAGTGCACACCGTCCCTTTGAATCCCATTAACCAGCAGATCAATAATCAAGGGATCAATACTGACATTTTTCCTGGCTATAAACATAAATCACACCTGCTGTCTGTCAGGGTGTGACACTATGAGGATTTCTGGGAAACAGTTCAGATACGTGCAGGATTTTGGTGTTCAGGATTATGGAGGCTATCCTGACAGATTAGTGATCTCACTTTTTGCCAGTGTTAGATTTCTGTCTTCCTGTACAGTGCCTTAAAAAAGTATTTATTTTCACATTTTGTAATGTTTTGACCTGGACAGGGTTTATCTGTGTTTTATGTGATAGAACAACACAGATTTCTACACATTTTTCTACAAACGTGTAGAAAAACTGCACTTATTTGATAAATACATGAAAAATGCTGCATGCGAATGTTATTAGCCCCCTTTTAATCAGATACCCCTAACTAAAATCCAGATACACCTTCAGTTGTTCCATAATTAGTAACCAGAATCCATTTGTGTGTAAACTGGCCTTAAGAGGTTTGTTAGAGAACATTAGGGAACAAACGGCATCATGAAGATCCAGGAACACATTAAACAGGTCAGGAGTAAATATGTGGAATAGTTTAAAGCAGGTTGGGGTTACAAAACAATATCCCAAGCTTTGAGATGTTCAAAGAGACTTTTCGATGAATCTTCTGAAAAGAGAAAGAGAACTGTATTGATCTGCAGCTCAGGTTGAAGAATCTAACAGCAGCTCGACTTGTTGTCATGAACAAGTCCACAAATCTGGGGTTGATGGAACTGTGGCAAGAAGATGACAGACATTGTTGAAAGAAAGTCATAATAAGTCATGTAGAAGTTAAAGCAAATGTGCAAGAATGGGCTCTGGTCAGATAATGACAAAATTTAACTTTCTAAACTGCCTGCAAAGTGCCTTGTGTGGGGGAAAAGTAATGCTTTTCATTACCCAGACAGCAGCATCCCTACTTTGAAACATGGTGGTGGCAGCATCATGTTGTGTTGATGCTTTTCTAGAGCCGGGACAGGGAAGCAGGTCACAGGTGATGGTTGGAGCTAAGTACAGGGCAATCCTGGAAGAAAAGCTGTTAGTTGTTCTAGCTTTCTTCTGTCACATTTAGATGTGCCTCTGGGCATAATCTAAGGTGCTTACTGATCTGCATATTTTCTGTATGAATGTGTGGACGTTTGTGAGGGTGATTAGGTGAATATTACTCAACAATGCATTCCCACCCCCTTATTCTCTACAGATTCCTGTAGTTCTATGATGCAGTTTTTCCATGGGAAAATAAACATGATTCACCAATGTCTCCTAATGTGTTACCTCTCCTCCCTTTTGAAATTTTGCCTTTCTCTCAGACATTTTCAAGTTTTCAATTTCCAAAAAATCCAACATTTCTTAAATCTATAATACTAAATCTTCCACCTGTATGCTTGATCCAGTCCCAACAGCCATGGTCACAAAGTATTCGGAAAACAAATTTTTCTCAACTTTCTCATTTAACTCATAATAACCTTTATGAACAACTCCAATCTGATTTCCGTTCCCACCACAGTACCAAAATCACCCTCGTAAAAATCACAAATGATCTTCTGATGGCAGCTTTCTCCATTCTACTTTCTATTATCGTTCTTCTGGATCCAAGTGCGGGCTTCAGTACTATTTCTCACTCCATCCTTCTCCACAGATTATCCTCAGTTGGCATCACTCACACCCCTTTGACTAGTTTAATTCTTACATTACTGGCTGTATTCAGCTAATTTAACTTAAGTCCTTTAGTTCCCATGTGTCCTCTATCACTTATGTTGCTTTCTGTACAGTATCATTGCGTGTTCTGAAAGGCTCTTTAAAATAAAATATATTATTATTATTATTAGTAGTAGTAGTAGTACTACGTGTTTAGCTCTTTCAGTGGTCAGTACAACTATAAATTCAATCTTGAGGCATTATTGAGGCAAAATACATGAGACTGAGGCAGACGTTCACCTTCCAGTTGGACATGTAGGAACTAAACGTGCAGCTACAGCTTCAGCGGGAAGGTTTAAATCAAAGCATATTCATATGTTAGAATGGCTTAAAGTCCAGACTTAAATCCACCAGAGCATCTGTGATAAGACTACAAGAAAACTGATGTCCACTAACGTCATCCAAGCTAACTGACCTTAAGCTGTTAGCAGAGACTGTTAGATGTGCCCTACAGACTGCCCAAGAAACTTTAATTGCTGTAAAACATGAGTTTATGAAATACTGAATTAGGGGAGGCTGGATGGAAATTCACATTACATTTACAGATTTTTATTTTGTAAAACATTTAGAAAACTGTGAATACTTTTTAACCTCACTACCAATAAAATACATTGCAGTTTATGGTCACAGTGAGATAAAATGTGAAAAATTTAAAGGGGCATGTATGCAAAAGCATACATACCTGCCCTCTGACAGGCACTTGAACATGATCACAGGCAGCCGGATTTTCTTTGGAAGATGACGTCGATCTTCTTCCTTCTCCCACAGCGACCCCAACATTCTTCCTTAAAACAGAACCATACCCGCTCTCTGTCTTATTTACGATCCGGTCCCCCAAGTGTCAGCTGGTAAACCCTTACAATTTAGCTAATTTAATCTGCCATGTGGCTTCGCTTGTTTATAATTTTCACCCAACAACAACGGTTTTTCCTGTCACCATTGGGTACAGTGTATCAGCTCGTTTCAGTCTGTGAGTAAGACTCTCCCAACGTTTCGGTTTCAGTGATCGCAGTGGGCGATCTGCTGGATGTCTGCATTGTGTGGGACGTAGTTGAGCAATACCAATGAGTGACTTTCAAATTATTTGAAGACTTTTTTTTTAAAAGGAGCTTATTATTTTTACACAGCTATTCAATTATGTACACATAGGCTCACGTAGACACACAGACTCTCAGCCACACATGGACACACATAGGTTCATTTATACACTTGCATACACACATGGTTGCATTTATCCTCTCTCTCTACCCCGCAATCTGCTTCATGTGGAACCAGTTGTTTAGGCTAGGAGTGAGGGGGTCTGGAGACAAACAGGATGTCTAGAGGAATTTCGGACAGTTACAGTACTGATGGGTATTTAAATATAGGCTGGTGCAAGGCAATGGACACTAACAGGTTAAAAGATATATACTAAAATGCATTTTTATACCTACAAAAAGCAGTTTGGACTTGAAACAGGTGCTCCTTTGTCCTATGTGTTCAGTCACCAGTTGGACAGTTTGCAGTTTTCCTTATTTAAGATGTTTCACCCAAAAAGCATTTAACGTCACCTGAATTTAGACTAACAGTTAAGAAGCAGACTCTCATCTTTATGTTGAGTTAATTTAGGTCCATGTAAGCTAAATAATTTGTTATCTTTCTTCAACATTTAGCTCTTATTGACAATGAGCTGAAACTTACATTTGAATGAAAACACGCTTTTGGGGTGACCTGTTAGATATTCTTGCATTATCTCCTCATTGTTTTGCAAAGTAAAAGGTCTGGATATGATAAAATTAGGTCTCAGTGCAAGGTAAATATACAACTTAAGCTCATTTCTCCTTTCAACTAATTCTTACACCCATTTTCTACTCACACTTGTATTTTAAACTTGTAAACTAGAAATTTTCTTACGCACTTAGCCATGGATGAGTACATGAAGTTTACCAATTTGCTTTTCCAGTTAGTTTGGTATTTTTGATCAATTGCAGAGAGAAGAGATTATAACAAATTATGAAATCTCATGTAAAAAAATTCTGAAAGCTTTTTATTACACCTTTTAAGGAATTTAGCCCAAAAGCATTGCAGTTCAGCTTTATCTAGACCACAACCGAATGATTTGAACATGAAAAGGGAAAAACCTAAATGGGTGATATGTTCCCTTAAGGTTTTGGAGTGGCCTTGTCAAAGTCTGGACTCGAATCTGACTCAGATGCTGTGATATGATCTTAAACACGTCAATTGTGCTAGAGAAACTCTCCTACCTTGGGTGAATTAAAGCAATGCTACAAAAAGGAGTGAGACAAAATGTGTCTAAAAAGATATAGAAGTCTAATATCTATTCATTTAAAAGCGTGACAGCAGTTTTCCCACTGAGAATAATGGGCAAGTACTTTTCAGCAGCACTGTAATTATGTTTCCTTACAGGAGACTATTAGTACATTATAGGAAAGCGTTTGAAAATTATCCGTGGTCAACGCGGGTACAAAACATCCACCTAGCCAGTAGAGATGGAAGCGTGTTAGGTATGAAACAACCAAAAACCCCAAACATACAAAATGGTTTGAGGCAATTTAAACCTGCTCTTGAGCTTAGAGGTTGGGAATTATCCTCTGACAAACTGCAGCCAATAAAAGGACGGTCTTCTAAAGTCTAACATATTATAAACAGAAGACTTGACCAGAGAGAAGAAAGTTTGCTTCGGAGGTGCCAACAATTTTCATGTTTCAAGAATTTAAATTCCAGCATTTGTCAGATAAAAAGCCAAACCATTTGATCAGCAGCATTCTCTGGACAGGAAAATAAGATCAGTCTGTGCCAGAGAGGCGGGAAGGCATGCAGAAGGCTTGGAATCAGAACATATACTGAAGCAACATCATCTGTAGAACATGTGTAGGCATTATGCCACATAGCATGCATGGCCTTCAGTGGCACAGGGTCACTAGTGCTTTTTAATGACTTCAGAAGAAACAGAATTAACTCAGATTACGGCAAAGACAGAACATTTAACTGGAGGCTGCTTTGAAGGTGAAGATGCATAAATAAATATATATTCTGATGAAAAAATAATAGGGATAAAAGACCCAGAAACTTGCAACAGCTGAAGACATTTGCAATTAAGGCAAATGTTACAGCTTCAGAAAAAGACAAATGGATTTTGTTAGTGACGTCTGTGGCTTCGGACTCTAATTGCTAACATAGACTCAAAACACATGAGGATTTAAGTATTGGACCTGAAAAAGATTTTTTTTCTTAACCTAAATTCATGGGAAACTTCTGAAGAACCCATTAAAATTCATTGCATTCATTTTCATGATTGCATTTAAGGTTGAGGGGCTGCGCTTTAAAGGCCATATCGATTTATAACTATTATCATTTAAATAGTTCCGATATAAAAAATGTCTCGGTGTCCGAATATCTCAGAATTACCATTGACTTAATGTTAGTACTGAAAGCAACTGTTATGGCGATGACAGAGGGTTTTCATAAACTGGCTAGTTTTTGTTAACAACAACGCCTTGAAAGGGGATTCACACCCCTAAGTTTTTCACATTTTCTTATGTTACAACAGCTTTAATACTTCTTGTCTGGATTTGGTGTGATAGTGTGTAAGTTGTTAAGGGGAAGCAACAAAACCTGAAAATTGGGACATATATTTTACATAAGTCTCAATACATAAGTCCCCCAAGTCAATTGCTGTAGTATACCGGCAAAAAGTTTACTAATGTTACACATCTAGTCTAGGTTAACATTTGTGCTCATTCTTCTTTTCAGAATGGTCCAAGCTCAGTGTGGTTGGATAGAGGGCATCTCTGGATATTAATTTTAAGTCTTGCAACAGATACTCAACTGGATTTAGGGCTCCAATGGTGAATGGCATGTACTTCTATATGGAGCGGGGCAATATATGAAGATTTATAATAAAGAGATATAAGATCCAACTATATTGTTTATAGTTGGCTTGTACTTGTATAGCTTTTTTAACTACTGTGACGACCTCCAAAGCGCTTCACACTACAGTTAGTCATTCACCCATTCACATGCTGACGAGCTATGTCAGTAGCTACTGCTGCCCTGGGGCTGCCATACAACGGCACCACCGGACCCTCTGACCACCGCCAGCAGGCAATGCAGGTGAAGTGTCTTGCCCAAGGACACAACGAAGACAGTCAGTGTGGAGGTCATACCAGCAACCCGCCAATTGCAGGACGAACTCCCTACCCAGTGAGTTATTTTTCAGCTGTTTTTCATATTTATCTACAGCTGGTTGTTAAAAGATGTGCCCATGAGACATCTGGGATAAAGCTTTGATTCAGAGATGCCTTTTTAGAATTACTTCATGAAAAGAAAAACATATAAAGATGAGAGCCAAAGTGTCTTGTGAAGTGTCTTCTTGCCCAGGGACACAACGGCTGAGACAGTCAAAGCGGCGAGTCGAATCGGCAACCCACCAGTTATAGGACGAACTCCCTAGCTCCTGTTTCAACTTTAACTGGGACTCTTAATCTTTAGTGTTGGTGTCCTGCTGGAAGGTGAAGCTCACACACAAGCCTGGAGCGGCACCTCAGCTAGGATTACCCTCTAACCTCTAACCTCATGCATGTTATACCTACACCGCCATGTTGCACTGTGCTGTTGGTATCTTTGGGCTGAATTGCAGCATTAGTTTTCTGTCATGCATAAAGGCCATAAAGTTTGTGGCAAACTGCAAACAGGACTTCTTATAGCTTTTTGTTCAAGGCTTCGTTTCTAGGCTTTTCTCTAAAGATTTGTGGATTGCCTGAATAATAGTAAAACCAACAGATTCTGCTACCTGAGCTGTGGATCTCTGCATCTTGTCTAGAGTTTAATTCAATTCAGTTTTATTTATGTAGCGCAAATTCACAACACATGTCATCTCAAGGCACTTTACAAAGTCAAATTCAATCAAATCATACAGACAGATTGGTCCAAAAGTTTCCTCTCTAAGGAAACCCAGCAGATTGTATCAAGTCTCGACAAGCAGCATTCACTCCTCCTGAAAGAGCGTAGAGCCACAGTGGACAGTCGTCTGCATTGTTGATGGCTTTGCAGCAATCCCTCACACTGAGCATGCATGAAACGACAGTGGAGAGGAAAACTCCCTTTTAACAGGGTGGAAAACTTCCAGCAGAACCAGACTCAGCGTAAAAAAATTAATAAATAAAAAATAAAAATCGATTGGTCACAGAGAGTACAAATAGTTATTGTGGCTTTGTGTTCTCTAATGTTCTCCAACAAACGTCTAAGATGTTCACAGAACAGCTGAATTGAAACAGATTGAATCGCACAGAGTTGTTGCCCTGAATTTTATCAAAGGCACCAGAACAAAGGGGGCTGAAAACATCACACATTTTCAGGGTTTTATTTGTAAGGACTTTTAAAAACCCTCTATTTCTATTTCCACCTAACAGTTACTCTCATAAAGTCAATCTGCTTCTGGTCAGATTATAAATGGTCGGAGCAACAGAAGAATTCAGAAACACGTCAAACAAATAAACATTTGGTGAAGTAACTGAGTAGCCGACCCAAAGTTTGAAAGGTCAAGCTGTTTTTCCCTTCTTTCCTCTTTCCTTTTCCTCCAACCTGAATGTTTTTTTCATGGCCGCTTGTCTCAAAGGAGCTCTTAACCTCGTTGATGTCTAAAACATACGTGTGTGTGTGTGTATGTGTCACCCCTCAGACGTGGCAGTGGGCTGTCCGTTCGGAGGCGAGGACCGCGGCGGCAGAGTATTGATCTTCAACGGTAACAGAGACGTATCCACACGAGGCCTGACACTGAGCCAGGAGCTGCGAGCGGCCAGGAGGCGCAGCGGCAGTTTGCCTGGATATGGCTTCACTCTGAGAGGAGGCCAAGACCTGGACAGCAACGAGTATCCTGGTAAACGTTCAACAATTCGGTCCCTCTTCCTTTTCTCCTAAACTCACATTCTTTCACCGTTTAATCTTCCTGACGTCCACATGTCACACACCCCTTCTCTACCGTGTCCGTGTTCTCCTGCCTTCTATCTGCTAAAGTCATCAGAAGGGGGGGTACGGGGATGTTTGCCCTGGGGAATCCATTCTCCAGGGATTAACAGTACTCAAGAAGAGGAGGAAATAAGACTTATAATAATACATCATCCGCATGTTTGCCAGACATGCCTCTGTGTATACCCCTCAAACCGTGTGCAGAAAAAGCAGCAGGCGGCAAATCCCCGCTTGATACGCCACCCACATCATCGCCTCGTCAAATATGCAAAACGATTACACTCGATTTACAAAGCAAACCGAGAAGTTGGGTATTTCTGCAGCTATTTATGTAGGCTCACAATAAAAGGTGGATTGAAACAAAGCAGGTCTGTAAAAATCTGCTTTTACTACGTTATTTTCCACCTAATTTAGAGCCATTTTTCTCTCAGCATTACTTTGGCTGTGTGCGTCCCCAATTTAGGCTGAAATGAAGAATTTGTTTAGTTTTTTGTTTTTGTTCTTTCCCCCTTTTCCTTTTCTTTGCCCCCCGCTCTTCTTCCTCTGCTTCACTCTCATTGACCTACAAAAACAGATTTCTTGACTCCGCAAACAGGATATTGGGGGAGAAAATACACACTCGCGAGCACGGACAGGCGAACACGAGCGCTGAGCATGCGCCAGGCGCCGGGTCGCGGTCAGACCCGCACGGGCGCGCTGCAAATCAGAAATAAAAACACTACATGATAAACACACACGGTATGATTACAGGTTAAGACTTACGCTGGGGGAGGCCCATCGGGAGAAGGAAGCAGGACACCAACTCGCGGGTGGTGGAGCTTTTGGGGCCAACACTGCCACACAGAGTCATGCGCTGCATGCGCCGTCTGTCATTAGAGCTGGTAAACGGAAATGCGACACATGCACTGAAGCTCGTGTCGTCTGCAGGCGAGTAAAGTCTCACGTTCAAAGGAGCTGGGGGATGTTTGATCAGCATCACAAGGGGCCAGCACAGGCGTCTGGGAGGCCTGCAGGAGCCACCATATGCTCACACCAACATTAAATGTCATTAGTTTACTGCAGAAGGAGAGGGAAGTTGATGACTAAGCTCCACGTTTAGCTTTGATGGACTCTGAATCTCCACATTACATCATTCATTCGCCTTTGAACTTGCAAAAAAAAAAAAAAAGCGATCTGGAAGAAAAGGTTGCAGAAAAAAAGTGGACTGTGTATTGAAAGGTACACTATATGGAGCATAATTATAAACAGAGATCAGCAGGTATAAAACGTTTTATGGTGCAGTGAGTCTGGTGAGCTGAGTGCTGGAGGGGGTCATGCATCCTGGGTTTTTGGGTAAAAGGTTAAAGGTCAAAAACAAGCAGTGTTTCTCTTTACAGTTTGCTGAAAGGGGAACAGGCGCTGAGCCATGCCAATCAACGGTGATTTGGATGACGATGGTGCGTGGGTGGGTTGGGTGGGGGGGATATCTAGCTTGCAGTTGAGGTAGTTGCAAAAGTATTCACACCCCATACTCTTTTTTTACGTTTTTCTTTTTCCAGGACATACTGACAAACCTCATTGTATTTCATTTTGATTTCATGTAATGGAGCAACTCAAAGTAATGCATAACTGTTAAAGTAAAGAAAAGGTGTGCGCAGTATCCCACATTCTTTAGAAACAGAAATGTGAAAAGTATGCCCTTCTGGCAACGTTCTACAAGCAGCCTTTCTCTGTTCTCTTTAGCAAAACAGCTCAAGCTCAGTCAGACTGGATGGACGGCGTCTGAACAGTTCTGTCAGTCCCAGGTTCTGAAAAACATGTCTTGTAATGGGGACAAATAGAGCTTTATGTTGGTATCCTTCAAATAATGGCTTTTTTTTCTAGTTTCTCTTCTATAAGACCAGATTTATAGATCACACGTCTATTAGTTGCCTTATCAACAGCTTCTCCCACCTGAGCGATGAATGTCTGCAGCTTCTCCAGAGCCTCTTGGTTGCTTCTTTGATTAATGCTGTAGGTTTTCAAATGTGCTTTACTTTTGTTTTCGAGGGATGGATTGAACAGTGCTCCATGATTTTGTTTGATAATCCAACACCGCTTTAAACATTTCCACTCCTGATTCACAGACCTGCGGTCTGTGTTCCTCGGTCCTCAGGATGTTGTTTGTTCACTATTGTTCTCTGACAAAAACCTCTAAAGCCTTCGCAGAACAGCGGGTTATATTGAAATACACACAGGTATTTACTAATCAGGTGTCCTCCAAAAACAATCGGTTGCATTGAAAGGTATTTAGTAAATTTAGGGGTAATTAACTTGTTTTGTTAAAAAATTGATATACAGCCCAGGGAAGACACTTTTAGCTTTTATTTTATTCATTGC
Source organism: Fundulus heteroclitus (assembly GCF_011125445.2). Taxonomy (NCBI): domain Eukaryota; kingdom Metazoa; phylum Chordata; class Actinopteri; order Cyprinodontiformes; family Fundulidae; genus Fundulus; species Fundulus heteroclitus. Next base: position 22,549,131 of record NC_046363.1, on the reverse strand, counting down.
AACAACACAGTATTATACCATATGGTCCTTTAATTAGTATTGATAGTGTAGTTTCCAGACAAAAAAATCCTTAAATAAACCGGCCATATAACATAATCCCCCCCTGTACGGATTGTATTCTGCTCTTGGGATTAAAATCTGTGCACAAAATATTAAAAAATTCCTAAATCCCGTACTTGCATCCAAGAATAAACGACTCATTAAGTTCTCTTCTCTAACCACTAAGTGCTACTGACCCTTGGCCTTTCCTCATGAAGGCCAGCCTCCCTGCAGCCAAACAGGCAGTTGCTGCAGACATCCAGTGACAGTTTAACAGTTTAAGTCTGTCTAAACTCTGTAGATGTGGTTTTTTTCACTCCTCCTTGTAAAGACACCAGCGGCCAAAGCAGTCTAGTTATCCAGACTCGTTCCTACACCTATCAGATCTATAGAAGTGTCTCATGTGGTTGGGTTCTGAGAAACCCTAAAAGAAAAACAAGAGTGTTTGGCAAAGTTTTCCTGTACGCAAGGAAGTGGTATTTATACTACATGCAAGCATGGGATTCAGGTTGATTTTTCTTTTCAATCATCCATGTGCTCACTTACGCTCTCTCACACACACTTAACCCCAGAATCAGTCTCCCGTCATGCGGCCGTTACACGAGCAAACGTCGGCGTTAGATTAGGCAGCAAACACATCGGTCAAGCTGACATGTTGGTGGTGGGAGTTGAGCTGCGTGGTTTCAGGAATACAGCAGTGGGATGGACTGAGGAATGTGGACTATGAGGGGGTCTTCCTCAGCCTTGCTGCTGAAAGGTTCTGCCTTACCTCTGATGACTTTCACAGATTGTGGTTTCAAGGCAGAGTTTCCCGTTTTTTTTTTTTTCTGTTGTTCCTCCCTCCTTTCTCCTCTGCTTTGTTACTCTGCCTTTTCTTAAACTGCTCCGAGAAGAGAATCTCAGACAAATCTTAAGGTCCTTAAGCTCCCACTGGGGGATGTTTAATGCTACTGTAACTAGAGATGTCCTGATCAGGATTTTCTTTGCCCTGATACTGATCTGAGTAATTTAAGATTTATTTTTGGCAACGCAGAAGTCCCAGTCTGATTCAAATCAATGCCAAGTACATGCAGTAAAATAAAATTATGGGTCATCAGGATCACTTGGTTTATATTATTTCTGTGGCTGCGTACCAAAGTTTCTGTAGATCAGGTTTGCACGGGGTTAACTAGTTTAAAAACATCGGCAGAGCTGTCCTCAAAATGTTTTCTTCATGTCTAAATAAGGATCTGATTCAACACATACAGCTACACTTCTCAGTAAACATTTGTTCTTGGAGTTTTGCGACACATGCTAAGCTAATTCTCACACGTTGACTCTCAGTTGTGATATGACTTGTTGACGACTGAGCTTTCAACATGTTTGAGTGAGATTTTAGATATTTATGTGCAGACAAAGCGTTCGTTCAATAGAAAGTGTGCTTTAAACTGTCCATTACCTTAATTAACATTTTGAATAAAATTGCTGAATAACATTTTGACGTATCTTGCTCTAACTGATGTTTTACCAGGTATTTTTTCTGGGCTTGTACCTTCTGTTCACATGCAAACTGTTTTGCTGTGTTTTTTTTTTTTGTTGTTTTTTGGTAAAGAGAAAATAAATGTTTAATGGTTTCCAGAGTTGAGAGTTTGAGAAACTCTTTTGGCAGAGAGCCACTTTGCAAATGCACATCCTGGTCTTCTGTGCAAAAGCCACATCATCAATGGAATAGTTTTGTATAGATTTCTGCACATCTGTCTGACATTGTCTGGACTCCGTTTCCATTGGACTTCAGATGTACTGCTGAGGATTTTGGTGACTGAGAGGAAAGGGTAATTAGCATTAAAACTGATCGGAGCCTAGCGCAGCTTTAGCAATGCTCTGAATGTTCTCCTCTTGATTTTTAACGTAATTAATGATGATATCATCACCACCCACTACCAGGTCAAAGGTATTAGGATGTATTTGGGTTTTAAGACGGAAATTTCTTGTTTTTGAGAGGAAAAATATCAGGAAAACTGTCTTAACTAGTTTACCCGAGGCGTTAAATTGTGAGGCAAAATCTGGATTTGTAAGATTAGTGATATAATGTGCATTACCTATAATGCAGCTTTGCAAGGGGTGCATATGTAAATATGCAAGGATTTTAAAAAACTAAAAAAACAGGGGATGTTAAACATAACTGCATGGTTCACAGGGGAAGCAGCTGACACACAATCACCAAAAATAGACCAATAAAATGTATTGGAGGTGAGCTGCTCAAGGACTTTCTGGTCATTTAAAAAAAGTCTCAAACCAAGACATTCGTAGCTCTGACACACACAGTGATCACAGAACAACAGCCTACTTACAGAGGAACACGGTGCACTCCAGGGGGAAAGGGACAGGGCCTGAATGTTCAATGTTGTGGTTTCAGGGGGACACAGTGACTGCAGCCAGAGGCAGAAACAGATGTTGTCTCTCTCTCTCAGATTCAATTAGTCTTGTTCCTCTTAAATCCACAAAGGGAAAAGTCACAGCGATTGGCAAGCCCAGGTCTGCAAGAGTACAATTTAACATTTGCTTCCGTCATAAAAGAAAGTTGGCATGGGGTTTCATGTTGGGATTGCACTGGTTTAATTAAGGAATCCCAGATATGCAGCTTGCTTTTTTTCTTTATAGCGACAGATCTATGTAAGAAATGATTAAGCGATGAAAATCACGGCAGTTCTTTCCTGTGCGGCATGAAGTCGGCGTGTCTTTCTCGGGATCACACAGCTTAACTTCCTGCTGCATCTGGCAGCGATGGCTTGCATCCATTAAGTGGCTCTTTTCTAGTTTCACATTGTTTAAATCAGCCCTTGTGTGAGCGAGCGAGCGAGTCCGTGCATGCGGGCGGTTGTGTGTGTGCGCGTGGCTCACATCGGTATGTGTCCCCTGACCACAGCCATTAAATACCGTCTCTATTTTAAACTTTGGGAGCCATTTAAAATCATGTGTTCATCACAAAGCCCATGAAAACAAATAAAAAATCACACATAGATGAGATCTGGTGCTGCTTACAATTTAGGGTCCTCGCTGCGCGGGCTGTTGGGAAATGGTGCTGTGTAGCAAACTCTGATTGGAGCGATGTGAACTCGGGGGCCCTGGAATGCAGCGTGTGGTCCCCGTCTCGCCGCGATTCGTATGCCCCATACATGCACTGTTAAAATAAAAAATAGCAAATACATGATCGTTTCTTGTTTAGTTATTGAGTGCAGGTAAAAAAAAACAAAAAAAAAACAGGCCACAAATGAAAGACGAAGCGTGTATATATCAGAGGGCCAGCTCTACATTACAGTGGAAGTGTGTGTGTGTGTGTTTAAATGTGTTTATTACATACTGTGTCTGTATTTGATGAAGATTGTTGGAGACCTTGAAATCAGTCCCATCTGTTGCATTCTTTGAAGCTTACTGTTTGCCCCCCCCCCCCCACCCCCCCCTTCTCTCCTTGCTTTCCTTGTGACTCTGTGCAGATCTGATCGTCGGGGCATTTGGCACAGGAGAAGTCTCGGTCTACAGGTACAGGATTCAAAAAAACAAATGCTTGCTTGTCACTTCCGTGCTTCTCGTTGCTTCCTGCTGAAAAGCGTTTTCTTTTTCGCGTGCGTTCAGGTCTCGAGCTGTCGTGTCCGTGGAAGCTACGATGACCCTGACGCCCAGAATCCTGAATCCGGATGACCGACAGTGTCTCCTGCCACAGACTACTAACATGGTTACCTGGTAAAAAAAAAAAAAAAAACAGCTTCTATTTTTCCCTTTTTATAATCTCACTAACAGGTTTTCTTTGGGTCACATATGTACGGAAAAGGTATTCAGATCCCTGGTGATTTTTCACGTTTTGTCGAGAAGGGTATAACTGCAGAGCGTCGGAACGCCCCCACTGTCGGAACGCCCCCACTGTCGGAACGCCCACACTGTCGGAACGCCCACACGCCAACGCAAACGCTGATTGGTTCGTTGATTTGCCCACTTCAATACATATATTTTTTCCCTCCATCTCATTCATTCAGCAGGACGGACGAAAAATGTCCGTCCCGCTGAAATAATCCGTCCCGACGAAAAAAATCCCTATCGCAGGGTATTAGTTTTACCTAGGGACCACATGTGATTTGTAATAATAACGGCGTTGTATGCAGACAGATATTAACCGGCTCGCGGTGTCAGGAGAAAGCAACAGCGCGAGGACTATTGACTATTATATGTAGTAGCCTACGATAGAATTCTGTCCTGTCAGGATAAGGGCTTCTACTGGAGAAACACCCCAAATATGCGACTGCACGTTCAAAAATAAAGCTAAAAAAAAAAAAAAAAAAAAAAAAAAAAAAAAAAAAAAAAACAACTCACGAAATTTACCAGCGACTGTAGAAAAAAAAAGAAAGCATACAGAGGCAGAGTTGACAGCGCTGCTTCTGTCACACAGCTGCAGCGCAGCGTATTGATTACATGTAATCCCAGGTAAAAAACAGATCCGTGCGAGTAGGCGATTGGACATTTTGCTGCATGGAGCCAGGCAAAGTTGGAAAAACAAAATCCGCTTCCTAGCATAAAGCCTGAAAAAGAAGGACAAATATGCGTGTGGGGCATTCAAAATCCGGACTGTCACCTGCCTTTCAACGGACGAAAGGTTCGGATGCTTTTGTGTAACTCTGCAATATTTTTCAATGTATGGTTTGTTTAATAAAAAAACAAGTGTCCTTTTATTTGCGCACCCATAAGCGGAGCAAAAATCTTACTTTCAATACAAATTCGAAATAATTTATTAAGTTAGACAATAATTGAATTCAATCAATTGGTCCTATGTAGCCCCTAAAGGGGTGACGTTTTCAGTCAGTTGATTTATCTGGAAAACGGGTGAGAATTGAACGGATTCAGTGTCTGAAAACATAAAGTACATTTTCCTGAATTGACTTGTATTGTGTCTGACTGCACCTTGGTCTGACCTAAGATGGCCGCTCTGTCGGAACGCCCCCAGTCGGAACGCCCCCAGTCGGAACGCCCCCAGTCGGAACGCCCCCACAGTCGGAACGCCCCCACAGCTCTGCAGTTACTCCTTACTGGTTTTGTCAGGTTACAACCATAAACTTCAATGTATTTTAGTAGGATCTTATCCAAAGTAGCCCGCAACTGTGAAGTGGAAGAAAAATGATTTGCGGCTTTTATGTTCTGTTGAGATCCAAAAGTTTCTGGCACACCTTCACCGACTCCCAAGGTACATGGAAAGGGACAAAGATCTGGAGCAGGGATAAATCCAGTAATACTTTTAATACAAGGAGACAGCTTTATTAGCATCATTTATGTATGAAATGATAATTTTCTGTTAGAAATAAAAGAAATCTCAAGCGTTGCGTGCAACTGCATGTGACTCAGCCTTTGTAGATTCACCACATTTTCACCAAGTCTTCATCTCTATCACCAGCTTTGTACATCTAGAGGCTAGGGTGTTTGCCCATATTTCTCTGCAAAATAGCTCTAGCTGACAAAAAAGTGCTTCCACTCTGCATGAAGCTGCATCCATGGTGTATTACGGTGGGGGTGATTTATTCAAGGTGATGTGATTACACACAGGTAGACTCTATTCACTAATTATGTGGCTTCTAAAGGCAATACTGGGTTTTATATAGGGAGTAAAAAAGGGCCGGTTACAAACCACAGTATTAGATTTTTAATTGGAAAAGATTCTTTGACACAACCTTGTCTTGGTTTATCACATAAAACCTTGATTAAAAACATTAAAGTTTGTGATTGTAACATAACAAAACATGAATTTAAAGGGGTAAGAATACCTTTGTAAGACACTGTAAGTTTAAATTCACACATATGTATTTAATCATCAATATACGACTCTGTTTGACCAAGTTTCTGAAAGGAGTACAAGTTTAGTGCAATAGCTTTCTTCCACAAGTAAAATGGAGCGATATTCTGAGCATCTATCATCCAGTCCTGAATATTTGTTTCTCAACATATACAGCAAACATGCACTACCTAAAGTGGCATAAACAAATATTTCTGATATGTGCAGCTGTCAGGGTTTTACTTGTTTCCTAATGTTCATAAAAATACAAAGTTTTAACTCAGCAATGCAAGCTATCAAACATTGGCCGTACAAGACAAAATGTTAAATCGTTCTGCACATTCCTATAAAGTTAGCAGTTTTAAGGCCAACAACAAATAAAAAAGAAGGAAGATCATTATCAACATTCATACATCAAAATATATAACCACTAGCCTTTATTTTTCATAAACGAAAATGAAAGTACACTAAAGAACATGTATTTCCAGACCAGAACATTTTTATTTTTTTTGAACATGTATTTAATGAACATGAAAAAACATTTGTCAGTATTTTTGATCGCTGACTGATTGATTGCTGTATCACTAATTTATATTTGGGGAATTGGCGTCTGCAATCAGCCAAACGTTGACTTTTTTCTCTGTTTTGTTTAGTGTGTTTTAGTTTGTTTTGGGTTTTTTTTGCCCTGGCTCTGCACACAAGGAACACTCAGTTTAATTTAGTGTAATCTGACAACAAAAAGCCAAATTCCATATGCAAATTCTCTCAGCGTGCATATTGCACGCTGAGAGAAGACTGGAGTCTCACACGAGATCAACAATACAGAAACACGTTTCTTGCCAGACGGAGTTGCAAAAATTCAGTGTTGCATAAAGATGTTTGCCGTTCCCCTTCAGCGCAGGTTGAATTTTACAAACCATTTTGATCTGAAGCATCAAACTTGCTTGTGAAAGCCAAAGGGTTTACCCAATTGCATGCCAAGTCTTTTTTTAGTGTTTTATTTATAAAGGCCTTTCCTTTCTTTAAATACTTCTCATGGAAAACTTCCTCTGATGGTTCTGAGCGCCATCCCATCCGATGTGTCAGGTTATTTTCTGGCCTGGTCTTTCTTGAAAAAAAAGGCGCTTTAATCTTATTGACTTTTTAACAATGTATAAACACAATGTACCGCTAAGAAAAGTCAGCCAGTGTCAGCACCGAGAAAATAAACAAATGTGGATCATAACTGGGTGTATTCGTCCAGGAAGAAATTGAAGCAAAACAAGTGCGCAGCGGTGCAGGCAGGAACCTCTGTTGTATTGCTTTGTAGGTTTCATTGCACACAGGTGGAGTTGTAATAAATGTACTTCTCTTTGAAACAGCAGCAGGTAAAGTGGTTGATGTGCTGCAGCATAGCAAACCTTTCCATACTGGTGAGGATGTTTAGGAAAAGGAGGTCAGTGGAAACAAAGTATTTTATTGTCGGTTTAACTGTGGGTTTGCAGAGATGAACAGAGAAACAACGTTGCAGCTTAAAGCAGCACAGTGTAAGTTTTAGACCCAAGTATTAGCTTAATTTGAAATATATAAAATGCATTTTCAGGTCAATATACAGCACTTTGCACATATCGATGCTCCGTGCCATTCTCAAAAACTCTGCTAGGTAACTTGAGAGGGTCGGATTCAATCGCTGAACGGGTCATGTGACCTTGAGCGCCTCTCTAGGTCACATGACCCATTGTAGGTTACGGCAATCTGAGCTCAGATTGCATTAACAACGAAACAAAACAGATGTGGTAAACAAATACCTGATCAGACACATTTTTGGTTCTCTAATGTAGGAGTTAACCCAAAGGGGTGAATGTGTTCTTGTCTTAACAAGTAACAACTCCATGACTTCTCAGTCTGCTGGTACAAAGGGGTCTGCTATCAGATTCCAAAACACAGAGGGAGACTATTTAATTTCACTACAGTGCAGTATTGCTAGGAGCCTTCAGGGGCGTTAAACCTGGAAGTTACAGGTCTGGCACCACGACTGGCAAAAGGTTGGACAGTGCTGCTTTAAAGCATTTAATCATTTTAAATGTTTCTGTCATACCATTGAGTATTACCAAAATAGCAGCAGATGGGTTGTGGTTATCGTTTCCGTCAGGATTTTTTTTTTTAAAAGGAACACCAACCTAGCCTTTTGTTGTCTTAATTGGCGTCTTCCAGTTTCAGGCTCCTTTTCCCTTCAGACAACAAAAGCAGAGAGCGGCTTTACTGAGAATCATCCCTTATGTTGCAGCTGACAGGAGCAAAGAGAACAAGAGTTTTTACAGATGGAAATAAAGCTGACAAAGCCCAGGTTGCATATACATGATGCCATAACGCCAACTGGGACATGACGTCATGATCTACATGAGCGTAAACTAGCTCATGGGAGTGTGAATTTGGTTCTCATTGTTTAGGTGATAAATTGTGAATTAATTCAGTTTTAACCTTTGCAAAGTGAACCTAGTCATCTACTGCTTGCTGAGGACGAATATGCACAAGTCTGGTCATGGAGAAATGTTGACCATCACTCAAATCCAAGCTGAGAGCTTAAAGGAGATAGACGGGACTATCTAAAGAGGTTACATCCCTGATGTCGATACTCTCTTAAACGGTTCTCGTGAATATGTGCAGGTAAAAGAGTTCAAAACCTTAAACAAACATGAAAGTATTGAGGCCCGCTGCTGCGCTGACTGTAACAGAAATATGTCCCCCATCCTAAAATGAAATGCTTCACGAATTATGCTCGTTCACAAATCACGCTCACACTGAAAGATGGGAAAAATATATCACCCCTGAGCTCTAGACGTCCGTCGTCAGCCAAAGACTGTTTGTCTACTTCTCCAGTGCAATAACGAGGCACCTCACCGAAAAAAAAGCCGGCTCATATGTCCTGAAAACTCAGATTTATACGACTCTGCAATTAATTTGAGACTGCATAATTCTGTTTTGATTATATCATTGTCCGCGTGGGTGGCAGACCCAACCAGTCGAAAAGCTCCCGTTGCCTGGTCACTGCCTGCTGTTGGTGTTGAAGTATTGGGGCTGGGGGAGTGTTTGGACAGGAGACCATGGGCTTGGCTGAGTTCGCTGCGCTGTGTGAGCATTGGCAGCGAACGGAAAAGGAACTGGGTTTGGGTCGGATTAACATAAAGCGCTAGACTGTGCGAATTTTGTCAGAACAAAACTCAGACCATTTATAGAAATTGCCACAGACTTTCAGGTCGGTGGTATGAGTGGGAGAAGAATCAGAGAAGATTCAGCTCATGAAGGGACGGTTCAGAGTTATCTAACTGTGGGGTATCTCTGCTGTTACCCATCAGCTGGGACTTTTGCTGCACATCAGGAAATATCTCTGTCACGTTCTTGTTTCCTGATAAATTCAGTAAACAGCTACAGTTGTGAATCCTGTAGGTCATTAAAACAAGGCTGGTTGTTGTTTTGAATGTTTGTTTTTTTTAAAGAACTTTCGTCTCTTCTCCGAGAGTCTTCAGTCTAAGAGTTGCAGATAAATCAGCCTTATAAGCAGAACCTTTACGAAGTGGATCAACAGATTTAAGTGCGACAATCGTAAGTGTTTGCTTACATGCAAAAGAGGACCATCGGGCTACGAACTGGTCCTTAGTGGTCTGATGGCCCCTTATTGTTCCCAGGGGGCTGAGTCATGCTCGCAATAACAGCATTGTAAAAGGGGGCCAACTGGACCCGGAGGCCTCCACTCCCATTTAACGACGGGTGGTTTCTCTTCACAAAAATGGCTTCCTTTACTCCCCTCTCAAACCAATGTTCATCTTCATCCCTGAAAGACTGACTGCTGGCCTGCAGATGAGTCCTAGCCTGATGATGTTGCTCCTCTGCGCTTGGCCATCCTTTTAGCCAGTGGCTGCTTTGTTTCCCCGATGTCTAACTGGTCACAGTCCTCCTAGTGGAACGTCATGTTTAGAAAATAAAAGTCTCAGTTTCTCTGAAACACCCACAAATAGTAATGAATAAATAATGGCTGCTGGTCTGGATCTGGGTTTGGTGCTTTTCACCTGATAGTTGGCTGGAGTCCTGTTTGGGTTTCTTGTCTGCTTTGAGGAAAGCCCAGTTGGGATAATCACATTGCTCTAGGGCAGGGGTGTCAAACATACGGCCCGCGGGCCGGTTCCGGCCTAAACCAAAATGAGTTTGACACCCCTGCTCTAGGGCCTGTCTTGTGTGTGATTTCTCCTGAGTTTGTGGGGACATTGTCTGCCTTATGATACAGAGTCCTTATGAGTTGTGCTCCAGTGCGTGATGGGAGTCAAACTGTTAGTGTCGCTCTGTGTCCAGAGGACCTACTCAACTTTTTTTTTTTACTTCTACGTTTCATTAACCAATTTAGCTGAAAAAATATCCCCTCTTCTCCAAAATTAAAGAACAAAATGGGGTCATCTTTCCTCAAGCGATATCTTTTTTCTTTGTTAAAACAAAGATGGTAGCAAGGAATTACACAGTAGACAACCTCTGAACAGGAAGCTGAATATCTTGAATCATCCACGTTACTTACTGCCCTGGTAAAGACGTTGGAACAACCTTAAATATTTTATTTTTAATAGCAGGAGCATAATTTCATGCAAAAACGTTTTGCTTTAGATCTCTAACAATTTTTTTTACCTCCCTTCTCACCATACATAGTGGAAAGATGAACTTGTGGCCCATCATAGCTCTAGTTGCTCTAAATTTTAAATGAAAGAATTCTGAATGTAAATTTTGGCAGTATAAATATGGAAGAAACATTGTCTCATTCGAAGCACACTTTTTGTAGACATTAAATTTATAACAATTCTATTTTATCCTGTAAAATGATGCTTTTTTTATACAAACCAAAAATGTAACTTGCAAAAAAAGTCCTTAACTTCTTTCCTTTGTGTTGTTGTTTTCTCCAACATCTGCATAAAACCCAAAGAGAAGTCATGCATTTGCAGAGCAGATGCAAATTCCACAAATAAAAGTTCCCGCCAGGATTCAGATGCATGATTTTTTTTTAAATGTATTTATTTTTCTGCTGTTAGTTAACAGTGATACCAACTGCACCACCAGAAATTCATAGAAAAGTACTTTTTGTAATACAAACCTGAGAAGGGATTTTTTTTAATCTTCTGCTATGTTTCAGCTGCAGGAAAATATGTATAATTTAAGTTTCGAATGACACTTCTAAAGACACTTTTTCCCTGAATGCTTAGCTCAGTGATTTTTATTTAATAGTTTAACATGAGACCCACACCTGGAGCTAAATGGAAAAACGAAAGTGGGCCTGAGAAATAGGGGAAATTGTTAAGTGAGTAATTACTTGAATTAGAGCCAATTAAACTGGAAAAGAAATTGTTTTGTCCAATGCATTGTCCGGCCTCCTTAAGTATGAAAAGTGCATACACCTGCCAAATAACTGCACCCAGGGCCAAAGGAAATGCTGGCCCTAATAAAGAGCGAGGGAGTCTCAAAGCAAGCAGGAGCTCTCTGGAAAAAAAAAGGACTTTAACCAAATCCATCTATATTTTTATTGACTAATGCAACAACAGTGCGCCCTTGTCTGAGGAAAAATAGGTCTGTAATCGGATTTCATAATGATATATGTGAGTAGTTGTGTGGGTTATTTGGAGCAGACTCTTGGCACTGCCGAACGGGATTTACAGTAAAGACTGCGCGCCGTCTCGCCTTGTGTAGGCTGGAGGAGCGTAGATGCATTTCAGGGAAATACGCACACAGTAATGACGAACCTGGGGGCCGTTTCTGTGCAACATACACGTAAATGCGACACGCAGCCTTTATTAGAGTCGCCCACAGCTGAAACACGTGCACGCATTTACACAACATATGTTAGACAAACACAAAACCACCTGGAAAAGGTTGCTTTTAGAACCAACCTGGCGCTCTGCCGCAGGAACGCGTTAGCCCTCGTTTACGCCAAACACGTTTTAGCACCGGATTGTCATTGCTATTGTCTCGTTCGATGGAAATCCTAATTATTAATAAAACACACACACAGCCACAACATCTGCAACCTGGTTTGTCGAAACCCTCTGAAAGCTGAAACGCACTCTTACAGGTGCCAGGTCTGAAACAAAACCTGCATGAGGTCATCTGCTTCATCGCTGCAAGTTACACCCATGAGATCCCCCAGATTACTGCGTATTAGCAGAGCGGATCTCCCCGTGTGGGAGGCACTTTCCTGTTGTTGATTAAAGAGGTGATAAGGCACTAGAAACACACTTACACATAGCTTAATAAACATTAGTAGAGGAAATGCAGAAATGTTTCCCAGTCTCCCATACCTCTGTGTCTAATAGCAGGGCCTCCCCTGTAATTCGTATTGACCCCTGGAGAAGAGGAAGGAAGACATGCCTTGTTTAGAAGCAGTTTATTTACTTAGTGGGTTGCTTTTTTTTAAATGGCCTTGTGTTAGAAACATGAGAAATAAATGAAAGCGTTCAATTTGTTGCGCTCTTAGCACTGTGCACCTGTGGCTTCAGCGTGCTGTCGTTACTTAGCGTGAGCCTTTTATGTTAATGAAAAGTCGGATTCGATTTGAACAACTTCAAAGATTTCCTACATTAATCGAGAACACTTTTGTTTTCTCTTTTTTTTTTTTTTTTTTTTTCTTCCAGCTTCAAGGTGGATGTGTGTGCAGCAGTGAGTGGTGTGGGGATTCCCAGCACTGTAGGTAAGCAACTGGGGGCCATTTTGAGGTTTTGCCAACCTGTCTGATCTATTTTACATCCCTCTGGTGTTTCCAACTGAGCCAGAGCGACTCTGCCATTCCAGCTTAAAGGAAAAAAGGCAAAGATCATGGGAATATGGTATATACTCGCCTGAAAACTATTGATCAAGGTGACTTTGTGAGAATATAATAATGCTTGACTCGTTAGAGGACAAATTGCAGTGTCAGGCAAATATATTCATCCCACTTGATCTATTTCACACTTTGTCACTTTACAACAACAAAGCTTGGAGCGTTATGATTTGGAGTTTATGTGAGGCACCAACACAAGGTACTGTCTGATTGTAATGTTGATGACTATGCTGACTTGAAATTGTTTAACAACTATTTTTTTCACAAAAAACCCGAAATATTGTGACATTTATGTGTATTCAGCCACATTTACTCAGAAACCACCAACGATTTTTCACTGCAACCAGTTGGCCTAAGAAAACACCTAATGTCATTTAATCTCCTTATAAATACAACTCTTCTGTGAGGTTCGTTGGAGATCATTACACATGCAGATCATAGGATATGGTGGTGGCAGCATCATGCTGTGGATTCCAAGCAGAATCAGGGAAGCTTGTCAGAGTCGATGGGAAGATGAATGCTGAAGATACAGAGTAATCCTAAGATAAAACCTGTTAAAGCCTGAAAAGGATGTGAAAGTGGGGTGGAGGTTCAACTTTCCAGCTGAGGAAAGACCCTAAACATACTGTACAACAGAGCCAGAGATAGTTTACATCAAATCAATGTATTAGAACGGACCCGTTAACGATCAGACCCAATCTGAGAGAGAATCCGTGGCAAGACTGGAAAATAAATGTTCACACAGATGTTCCAAAGGTAGTCTGCTTTGCACAGAAGAGCAGACAAAAATATCAGTAGATGTGCATATCTGGCAGAGATGCACCTAAAAAAAAACATGCAGCTGTGGTTGCAGCAAAAACGTAGATCTACAATGTATTGACTCAAAGAGCTGAATTAAAATGCTCACTGACTCCTTTTAAATTATATCTTTAAACATTGATGAAAACTATTATTATTAATCTTCCACCTGACAAATATGCACCACTTTGTTTTGTTCGATCAAATAAAATCAAATAAAGGTTTTTAGCTGCAACATGTCTAAATGTGAAAAAAAAAAAAAGCTAGAGGGGGAGCCTCACTTTACGGTGACAGTGAAGTGATATTGCATTTATAGTAATAAATCTCTGTAGATTTCACATCTGCACGTAAATCTTTTCTGCATTACTATCGCTATCGTTAATACCTGCCATCTGAGGTCTGAATTCATCCTTTTTGTGTTGCCGTCATCTGTCCAGGTCTAAAAGCGGAGCTGCAGCTGGATTGGCTAAAAGGCACCAGGGGTGGGGTAAAGAGAGTCCTCTTCTTGGACACCAAGCAGCCTCAGCGGTCAGGGCTCCTCAGCCTCGGTCAAAGCCGCCCACGGGCGTGTCTGAGCTACACGATTTACCTGAAGGTGAGCGAATCCCGCAGCAGCGCACGCAAACAGGCAACAATTACTGGCCTTCCTAAGGTGAAGCTGTGACTTTATGGATCAGCTACACGGCTAGTTTAACCAGCGCACATATAATTAAGATCACATTTCCCTCCCTTTCTATTGCTTCGCAGGAGGAGGACGAGTTCAGGGACAAACTGACCCCCATTGCACTGGCCCTGAACTACAGCCTCGCGCCGCCTTCTCCTGGCCAGTCTCTCCCGCCTATTCTCAACAAGTACAGCAGCACCTTCCTCCAGGAACACGTGGGTGAACAATGTGTAGAGATGTGCAACAGAAGGCTTTAGTTCAGCGTAAAAGGCGCTCCGGAAAAGGATTCCTGCTCCATTGCCCCAATTAGATTTTAGATGATGATTAGAAAACTGTTTCCAGATGAAAACCTTTTCCAAATCCTATGATCTATAGAAATAGTAGGCCGTCTAGGTAATCATCTGCTCAGTGCTGACGAGCTTTTTTTTTTTTAAGATGCACCTCATGTGAAACAATCCTTTAAGCTCATTTGGGTTGTGACAACCCTGAAATGTCTGTTTGTTCCACGTTCCAGCTAGATAAGCAAGACATAACAGAATTCACTGTCTTTTTTTTTTTTTGTTTTTTTTAACAAAGCAAACCCTGAACTCAACGCTGCCAAAATTACACATCAATCAACTTTGACTGTAATAAGAGCCCGACCCAGTTAACGCTGTGAAAACTTCTCCCCGTTCGGCCCATTTAAAGCCGTTTAATGTATGACGGTAATATAAAAGAATCAAAATGATGAAGACATGGTCTGCTGTACAACAAAGCCCAGCGAAGGAGAGATGTTAGACATGCAACCCGATGAAGTATGAGCCCTGGTTTGATTGCTCTTCAACAAATCGGATGAGTTCAAATAAACACCGAGACCTTTTAAATTTTCCAGAGCTGAGGTTTGGAGAGCAGACTTGATTCAGCCTCTAAAGAATATTCATTCACCTGTTGATTACTTAGTCTTAATTATGTTTTTTTTAGTAGATTTAACTAGATTGATCTGTTCAAACATTGACTCAAATTCGCAAAACTTCAGTATCAATTTTTTGGTGTGTTCTATCAACATTCACTGATATGAATAATGTTAAGATTTTTGTGTTTTTACAAAAAAACAAAAGAAAGTTCGGATTGTCGATGTAACTGAGCTCAATAGTAAAGCATTCAGGCACAGGTTCAGACACAGCCGCAGCTTCTTTTGATTGCCCCTAGGGGGCTTTTTTCTATTTTTTGGTTTTCATGATCAAATCTGAAGCAACAGTTCTCATGCTGTAGTACAAAGGCCGCTGGTGGGACTTGGGTCGTCTTTAGGGTATTCAGAAGGAAGTTGTGGCTATGTGTGTGTGAAAGATTTAAGATGTTACAAATCATCAAAGGTGCTGCTGATAAAGAGTTTTGACAGCACCCATTGGTAAGTTTTACACGTAAGGTCGGGGTTGTAACAAACCTCCAACTTTTCCACTATGATCCGCTATAAATTTGGGGAAAATATTTGTTCATTTTTTCATCTTAAAACTTGGAAATTTCAACTTTTGAATAAAAAATAGAAGTCATACATGCAGAAAACCCCTACCATTCCTGCTTTTCTAAGGGGTTTATTTCAGATGCAAAACAGGAGACCGACAGTAATGTTTTATCTCTATTAAGATATTATCTGAGGTGGTCGTCATTATAAAAATTTGGAAAGCCACGTTTCTTGAGTTACCTGATTTTTTTTTTTTTCTGTCCCATAACAGTTCTTCTCCTTCTCTTCTTCCCAGGCTTACATCCTCTTGGACTGCGGTGATGACAACGTATGCATCCCCGACCTGCAGCTCTCTGCCGGCATGTAAGGCTTTCACCGTCACACCCTCTGACCCTAACCTGTGAGACATCCTAAAGACAGGCACACATGAAAGCGAAGCTAGGGCTAAGACCGAATATCTGCTATTCCTCAATCGCTCAGCATAGTTTACATTGAACTTGCTCACATCGTGGTCCCTTTTTAACCTGCTAGAGATTTCGCGTGCACACGTGTATGTGAAAAAGCCTTCCTGCTATAGTGTTTCCAGCTGTACGGCATTTCTAAGACAGCCTTGTATAAATATCCTCTCACCAGCCCGGTGACTAACACATACACGCTCACGCACTGCTGGGGGGTGGGGGGGGGATGCTGCATTCCTTTGCAGCTGATTGCACCATTAAGCCCAGTCCTAAAAATGATAAATGTAGCAATTTGCCTTTTTTGTCTATTTTTCCGTCTCTGTGTGTGCCGTTGACTTCACGCACGAATCCAGGGATCGCTCTGAGTTGGTGATTGGAGACGACAATCTGGTCATGCTGACCATCACCGCAGCCAACCGGGGGGAGGGGGCCTATGAGACCGAGCTGTACACGCTGCTACCACCAGAGGCCGACTACATCGGAGTGGAGCGCAGGGTGGAGGTAAGGCCTCCCAACTCCTAAACGAGTCATTAACAAGTGGATATCAAGAACAGAAATGTACCGAACAAGGTAGAAGTTTACGAAAACACGACACATACGTTCGTCTATCATTGAGTGATATGACAGAAGAACAAACAACTTCAGTAATTTCTTTAGTAAGACTTAGGCGCACAAGTATCCAGCCACTATCACTGGGTCACATGGCACTTGGTAAGTTGGTTAACAACAAACCAGACTTAGCTGAGCTCATTTAACTTGGTTAATTTTAAGGTTGGTTTTCTTGTTGCAGATCCAGCTTTTGAAAATAGTCCACACGTTGTTGTGTGTTGTGCTCTGCTACATTTTTATCTATTCCAAAACCAGTTTTAATGTGTGTTTTGTATCATTTTGGAGCACCCAGTGGTTACTAAGTCCCATCCATATAGCTGCTGATTAGAGATAAAGATGAAGAATTGCAACGTAGCTAAAAGGACACTTAGCATGATGCTACCCACACCCCACCAGATTAACAGATGGTCTAACTTTTCTTTAGGTTTAAAAACCTCAGTTTGACTTCTCCGAACACAATGTTGGTTATTGTTCCAAATACCTCCATATCTATCTCAGCTGGCCTTAAAACCGTTGTCCAGAAGTTATTTTGCTTCTCCATGTGAGCTGCTTTTTAAATTCCAGTCATGCTTGAAGGTGCCGGGGAATGTTACTTGGTTTCCACCCTCTCAGCCCATGATGATTTTAAACCTGCTTATCTGTGAACAGTTGTGTTCCTCAACATCCATGGAAATTTCCATTCATCTGAAGTAATTTTGGCTTCACTTTTCCAACAGTACTATGATCTCAAACACACATTAAAACTGTTTTTTTTTTCAAAGGATGAACTAAGCTAACATTATGCTTTCGCTTTTGGAATGGCTCTAACGTCAGCTGAAATGAGAACTCTGCGTAAAACTGAGTCCCCGTACCAAGAAACACACAAAAAAAATGAATGAATGAACTATACTATTTCTATGTCTGTGAAGAACAACTTTATGTGACGGCTGTAAAAAGTGTGGTTTCTCTGCAACTTGCTAAGGGACGTATATACAAATATTAAAAAGGCTTTTATGAAAATATTCAAGAATATATATTTGAACCTATGAAAACAAGACACAATCTACCCTAAAATTAAACATGTGCACCCAATGTTTGTTTTTAACATTCATTGAATGTATCTATTATGTCACCATTCCACTTGGAAAAGCCAAAATTAGCATGACATTCAGGCTGATGAGGTACGTATGTAAACTTCTGACCTTCACTTTTAGACCAACACAGCCATCCTATTCTTGACTGCAGCTAAATATGAGTTAAGGAAGTGTGCTATTTGAGGCTGCAGTTGTGGTACAGCATCACTTCCTGTTGTGTCATTAAGTCATGCATTCGGCCTGATTACTCCGAGGCTATCAGCAGGATATGCTTTACTGGCATCAGCCCAGAAAGACCCCATTATGATTAACAGGCTGCATTAGCAGCCATGGTAATGGATAGGGTCAGTTTGTGCACGTGTGGATGTTTGTTTGCCCACGTGTGTGTACGTGCGCTGATGAGTGTGTAATGGAGCTATTTGACTGATTATATTGTTCGTGTCAGAGTATCCATCACTCCTCCTCGCCTATCCCCCGCCGCCTTACCCTCCTCTGGAGTCGGATGGCCTCTTACTTCCCTCTCTTTGTCCCAACATTCCCAGTCTCATCTGTTTTTCTTCCTCCAGTCTCTCTCTCAGCTAAACTGCGAGTACAAGACAATCAACGAGTCCAGAATGGTGGTTTGCGACCTCGGGAACCCGATGGTGACGGGAACGGAGGTGAGTTGTGGCCGCCTGAAAGACAAACACCGACTCACACGCTTTAATAAAACACCCGTGCTGCGAGGGCCTCGCCACCCTTCAAGCGTCATTTGAGTGATGGTTTCCAAAGTTTAGCGATCATCACCTTGACCCTCATTCCTCACCCGCTGACTCCCATGGCTGCGCTTGCGTCACGCTCAACTTTTTGCACGCCTGCCGCGGCAATGATCCATTTAGCTCGTGCACGGCCGACACATGCAGGAAGCCGAGGCGTTTGTAACGTAAAGAGCCGTACCTTCCAACGTGAAATCATAGCTCTCTGTTGCACGTGCAAAACAACAAAAAGAAGAAAAAAAACAGTCGCGTTTGTGAGCGGGAGGTTTTCTTCTAAAGATGTGGAGGCTGGCAGAAAGGTGCATCGGCTCTCGGGAGTTGACACGGGGCATTCTGATAAATCAATTATGTGGTCATGTTTCAGCGTTTGGAGGGGGGGGGGCGTGTGGGTTTGTGTGCTCGACAGCTGGCCAGATGTTTCCCATATTCAACTTTCCCCATTGCCTTGTTGGACGCTCAGGAATCCGTCAGCTCAGGCAGAACAGACCTTTACACACACAGACACACACACACACACACACACACACACACACACACACACACACACACACACACACATGCAAGCACAGGTCTGATGGCTCCAGTTCATTGTTTGTGCCACATGACACAGCTGTGGAGACTCACTGAGCAGCGTGATTGGTGTAGGGGGTCCACGCCTGACAGAATGCAGATTTTGACCCTCTGGCCTGACTCTATATCTGAGCTTTCACTCTTTCTTTACTGTAAAGTTTTAGTTTGCCTAGTTTATCCAACATCAATCACATTTCAGTCAAACCTGAGTGTTTAATTGTCTGCTATATAACGAACAATCGATAGAGGGAGAATATTCTTGGGTTTGTGCTCTTCTTAAAATGGCCCATTGTAGATCTGCAGGTAATATGGAAGTTTTTTCAAAATAGTTTTTGCACTTAATGTGTTTTATCACGCATTTCCTGTCCACTCGTTCTTAGAGTTCGCCCATTGTTGGCTTAAAGGGATGTATGATGTACTTACAGGTCTCGCTTATAAATGAGAACTGATGTCTCAATGAGCCTATCTGCACAAATAAAGGTCATAATAATAATGATAAGCTGTAGTAAAAAAAAAAGATTAAAAATGGCTGATTGCTTTTATTTAAAATAGAAATAAGACAGTCCTTAACCAGCAATGAGCACCGAGTTATTGCTAGGCTCGTATCAGCAAATAGCTTCATTGATGTTTTATTAAATCAGACAATTCAAACACTGTTGAAAGTTCATTTCTGATCTGTTGAGGAATACATATTGTATTGTGTCATAATTTAAGTTGTTAAAAGTGATGCAAAACGAATCAAAGCAATACAAAAATTGGAAAATCTTTAAATCTTATCATGAAACCTGCGATGACTTGGCGGGTTTCATGTGAATATTTTCATTGGCATCTTTGCATTTAAATAATAATGCTAAATATAAAAGTCAGTTGTTTTTATTCTGAAAATCTACACGTCTGGGTTCATTGGTTTGTGTTTAGTGTGAACGCTTTCATTTTCTATCTTCTCTGTTTCTCTGTGCGATAACCAGCCTTGATAATATTACCTGGTCACTAGCACTAGCAAGAAGAGGCACAAAAGGCCGTGTTGAGTAGAGCTACGGTTGGATGTTCCCTCTGCAGTTTGGCGGTTCCGCCGATTTACTAAGAGCATGGGAAATGTCCAAGATGGACTGAAAATGCTGTGCAGATTCAGCAGTATCATAATTTTTCCACTGAGATTTGTGTCGTGTGTTGACATAAACAGCTCAGATCAGTGAAACATGTTATTTTTCAAAACCAATCACATAAACATAGACTATCTTTGATGTTTTTTTTTTAAAAGTCCCAATTCCCACAGTTCCTGAAAGCATCAGATGGAA
This sequence comes from Fundulus heteroclitus, assembly GCF_011125445.2. NCBI lineage: Eukaryota > Metazoa > Chordata > Actinopteri > Cyprinodontiformes > Fundulidae > Fundulus > Fundulus heteroclitus. The sequence continues at coordinate 22,528,809 of NC_046363.1, read as the reverse complement.
ATGTTTAGTCCAGCCCATGTGGTGAGCTGTTAGTCATAATTCATCTGAAGCCACGCCTCCACACCAACACAGGGTCAAAAGTTTGAAACTGGAAAAAAAAGTGTAAAATACTTGAACCTGAATAATAGTTTTGAACTTTTTTTTAGTTTAATTTTTTTTCCCCTGTATCAAATCATTTCGTTTTTGAACAAACTTTATGACCCCAATTTAGCTCCATACACTTATAGCTTCAGCATCCTTGAACTTCGACTACAAAATTGCATCAAAATACATAAAAACAGGGCAGATTTGTGAAATTGGAAAGCTGGAAGTCCATGACCTTGTTTTAGCAGTTCCTCAAATAATGTGACATAGTTGTTCAAAAACGTAATAGAGAATAGAGAAAACAGAACAGCTCAAACACAATACAAAGATATCTAAACAGTACCTGGACACACTAAATTAAGATTTTAGAGACTCCAACTACTCAACAAAATATATCTAAGGACCAGTCCCAGTTAATAAGAGGTGGACTTTTTTAGTGTCCACATCATCGTTGTGCTTTTTACAATTTTGAATAATTTACAAACAAGTCTCTCCTTTTTGTAAGTAAGGAAAAAGTGTAAGAGCCTTCTTTCAGACAGCTGACCAGCAGCATGCAGAAACAGAGAGAGGAAGAGCAGCACTGTGTTACTTGTTCCTAAAACCAGACAAAACTCCAGTCCATCTGGCATTGTCTGTGGTATCTGAGTAAAGGACTAAATTGAAGGCATTACATTAAGAACAAAATCGGAAAGAAATAAGAGATGGGCCACAATATCCTCTTGGAAATTATGAGCTTTTTTTTTTTCCTTTTGTGAAGCGACAGCTGTGGTTCATTTCTCCAGTTTTACGGTCCTTTTTTATTTCTGAATGACTTTAGTTGCGTTAACCAAAAACACACATTCGTCTGATTAAACTTGCACGAAATATAAAAAAGTTTAAAAAAATATTGAAAGGCCTTAAAAAAAAAGGTTTTGGGAAAATTTTATCCAAACAACTTTTAACTCCACTTTCCCTACTTTGTACACTAAGCAGCGATAAGTTAAGGAGTTGGTTTTTTACTAAAAGATTCCTAACACAATGAGGTATGGACTCAACTAGACCTGTTGAAGGTCTTCTTTAGCAATGGCACAAATCAACATGCAAACATACCTTTGAGTTGCCAAGTGAAGCCTGCGTTAATTGGACATGTTTATTCTGCAGTCCTGTTATAAGATCAGTCAAAACGGGGTAGCCGTTGCTGGCTGTGATCCTGAAACCCTTATAGTCCAGAACACTATAGGCCAGATCCCACAGGAGCTGCGGCTGCATTCATACAACCGTCTCACTTCATTATGCTCTGATACCTTAAGGCTTTAAACACATCATTAAAGAATAGTAGATTCACAGTCAATATAACTCACCTGATTTCATGTTCTAAAATGTAAGGTGTTAATGTTGAATCTTTAAACGGTTCCTTTTGCTGCCAAAGCTATGCAATGTCTATGGTTATCTGAAGGATGGATTAGTTATTATTGCTATGTGTTAAATACGTCATGCCCGATTCTTTCGAGTAGAAAATAAACACATCTTCCAATGTGATGTTTTATAAAGAAGATGCATCAGAATGCATGTAATCCAAAAAAGATTTACAGAAAATAATCAAATTATACATACGTTTTTGCATTTCTGTTTATCCATGTCCATACGGCATCAAAATACTTAACTTCCAATAAAATTATAATGTAACTATATGGTAAAGCATATGGGTACAAAACGGTTTACTAGTAGTATGAAATAGAATTAGTTTAGGACAAACAGTGAATGCGTATTCCAAAACTGAATGTTTTTCCACTAAATCTACTTAAATCTACCTGCTTTGTCATTATGTGTAAAACATTAATGAGGACACTATACCAGAGGGTATAAAATAAAATAAATGTGGACATGGGGTTTTGAATTAGGATGAAAATCTTAACATTTTTGTCCTGCTTTTAAGTGTTACAGAGATTTAAACGGTTTCTTGATCAAAACACAGACAGATTTCGATGAATCACATCTAGGCCTTTTCAATAACTTCAGTCACATTTAATCCTTTAAATATGCAAGTTTGTGAAGAAGGTAAATTTACCCATAGCCACTCACCTAGGGTACAACGTTTTATAACAAGCTATACAAAGACCCTTTTTATTTCTTATGCTGCCAACATTGCAAGAGAGACAAAAAAAGTACCAAAATAAGCCCAAAGAAGTTCTCAAACCGCTGCCTTAAACCACTTCTCCCACAGTTGCTCTAAAGAATCATTGTGTTTTTTGCATTACATCTAAACCCACCGAGCCAAAGCTGTGTAGCCACAGGACGACTATAGCCAAACGCAGAAGCACTTTGTTTTACTACACCTAGGATATGACGGATATGACAACTGCAAGCTATTTGAGAGAGTTATAATGGGCTGTTTTGATTATTTCCTTTGTGAAGAGGCGCAGTTCGTCGAACAAACAAAACTTCTGGCCACTGACTGAACTGGTATCAGCCTTGTCTGTGTTGGCCTTGATTTTCCCCTCTCACTCATCCTCCTCAGATACGTTTAGTGCCTCCTTAGATCTTCCTCGCCAGGCTTTTCCCCTTCCGACTCTCCCCAGCATGTCCTGCGAAGCAAGCCTTACTTTGTAGCCCCTCACCCCCTGGAGACGCAGCTCTTGAAGTTCTTAATACAAGTCTGCTTGTTGTCATTTCGCCCCCCCCCCCTCCCCCCCCCCCCCTGGACCGGGGGGCTCGACCTGTTTTTCAACAGAGATCACATGCGCATGTAAATAGGCGCGCGGCGCAGCAGTGCATGGCGCGCCGAAGCCTCCACGTGTTTCGCGTTAGCCCGGAGGACAGGGGGATTTAAACAGAGGAGAGACAAGGAACTTGACTGTGGTTTTTAAGTATGTGTCTGTAGTCTGGCTTTTGTCAGATTTAGGAAACTTGCTGTTATCAACACACGCACACACAATCCAGATATTGTGACTATGAAGTAACAGGAGGGGGCTCAAGTTACGTGGACTTTAGTGTCTGTTCAGCGCTGCCTTTGAAGTACACATGCATCTAATTCCTCCCCATCTTCCCATAGGTTCCCTCCTCATTCTGTCGTCATGGGATTTTAACACGTTCTCTCTTTTTTTTTTCTCTCTCTGGGGTTCTTGATGTGCCCGAACAGCTGTCCGTTGGTTTGAGGTTCTCGGTCCAAAGGTTGGAGGACTCCGGACCGAACGTCAGCTTTGAGCTACAGATCCGCAGGTGACACAATCGCGAGCTCACGCACACGACACGTGCACAAGGATCTGTTTGTCTTCCCTGCGATCCGTGTAAATGTGTCCCCGGTCCGTGCCGACACCGTCAACGGTCTGTCTGCGGTCTCATGTGGCTGGCCACAGGAAGGGAGAGAGACAGATGGCCCGAAGGAGCTGCAGACAGACGGGGGGAACAAAATGCCAATCGTTGGCTTTGTTGCACCAGTTTGCACCATTTGTCATCAGTGCATGCAGTTATTCACAAAGGGACGTTTTCAAGGAGTTAGCTAAATATTGTTATATAATATATCGTTATAAATATATCATTTTCATCAAGTTCTTCTTGAGTTTATTGCCATTTTAAATGACAGTAAAGCAGCAGCTTGATGCATAATAAATAAGATGAAAATATAAACTGAAAGACACACAGCCCTGGTGAAAACTTTACATGCACTCATCAAAGGAATGAATGTTGCATCAATTGTGACTGTATATTTCTCTTGTCGTCGCTTTTAAACTGAATGGCTCCCTGTCACTGGCCTGGCTTTTGAGGACAGTCCAAGCATGTCCAATTGGACTGAGGTCAGGCCGTCCCAGAACCTTTTATATTAGCATTTAATTTAAAATCACTTTGAATGCGTGAGTGATATAATTTTCCTGTTGGCGCTTGTGATTTCTCTTGATTAGGAACACAGCCACAACCTCTGTTGTATTTTATCTATCTATCTATCTATCTATCTATCTATCTATCTATCTATCTATCTATCTATCTATCTATCTATCTATCTATCTATCTATCTATCTATCTATCTATCTATCTATCTATCTATCTATCTATCTAGTCAGGCCATAAAGATGATGAAGATTTGTCATTTGTGAGTTTGTTTCCACCCTCTTGTCTGGGTTGTACCTTCAAAAATTCACCTTGTTTCCATTGCATCATTTGACAAACATATGTCTTTAGGAAGGCTGTGCTGTTATTGACCGTTACAAATTGAAGTTTGTGTATTAGACGTAGTTTTAAAAGAATGTTTAGGTAGTTATAATAAAGTGTTGGTGATTCTCTCCACAGCTCCAACAAGGACAGCTCTGAAAGCAACCTGGTCAGTTTGAACCTGACCATCGCTGCCAGCGCTCAGCTGGATTTGCGCGGGTGAGTCTGCATGTCGGTCCACACTTCCCCACCGTCGCAGCTGATCTGCTTTCAGTTTTTGGTTGTTTTCGGAAAGTGCTTTCTGCTTTTAAGATGTTTGGATGTCTACACAACAGCACGTATTTATTGACATTGATTCAAACCAAGCATACACACATGGGGTTATTTGTCAGCTTCTCTCTACTGATGCTTACAAAGCCTTTTCAAAGCCTTGCGCCTGTCATGCCGTTGTTTGGGTGTGGTCAGTTGTGCACACAAACCAAGGAGCGATGCGAAGACGCGGGAGGAGGACATGACGCTCTGTTTGTCCTGTGGACTGTTGTGCTTCAACAGGGACATTTCGGTTGGTTTTAAGTTACTGTTGTTGTAAAACACGACAGTGATTTTACTTCCCATTAATATTTCCAGTTGAAAGGAGGTAATTGGCCTTGATCGTGCAGCGTGGCTTAAAAAGCTCAATTGCATGACCGTGCAACATGCAACCAACATGCTTAGCAACATGTTTTGTCCACTAAGGTCATTTCATCTTAAACTCTACAAATGTTACCATAACAAGAGTCAGAATAAGAATCAGTGTATACTATTTGAAAACTGACGTCAGATATGTTATGTCAGAAGTTGCACGTGGACATCATGCGCCTCTCTCATGTGAATTGTTCTCTGTCCTGATGGTCACAAACAGTGAAAAGCAGTCAGACTCATAATACTTCTCCAATGTCATTTAAATGTAGTTTTTAACCTGAAAAAAAAACATCATGAAATCTGTTTGCAAAATGGCAAGAGCTTAATAATTTTATATTCTGCAGATTAAAATTCACCTGTAATACAGTGGGGGCAACCCTGCACCTTTGGAATAGAAATATATACATTTTCCTTGCAGCAACTCTGCATGGAGTTTGCATGTTCTAGGTTCTCTTCAGGTACTCCAGCTTCCTCACACCCTCCAAACACATGCGTGTGTGCATGCATAGTTTTTTTTCTGGCCTGTTTGTCTCTGTATTGTCTTGTCCTATGATGGTGCTGGTGACCTGTCTGCTGGAGATAGGTCAGGCTTTGTTTATGATGGATGGATGGATGGATGGATGGATGGATGGATGGATGGATGGATGGATGGATGGATGGATGGATGGATGGATGGATGGATGGATGGATGGATGGATGGATGGATGGATGGAAGGAACAGTAAATAATAAGTAAATAACATCTGAACATCGGAGTCCATTTTTTAATAGAAAAAAAATGTGTTCTTACGTCTGATCAACCTTTCCGATCTGGTTTCTGCTCCTTGCAGAGTGTCTCATCCCTCTCAGGTGGTGCTGCCTTTCCCAAATTGGGAACCCAAAGAGAAACCTGTTAAAGAGGACGACGTTGGTCCACAAGTAACGCACATCTATGAGGTACGTTTCAGCTGAAAATACAACTGGGTCTATCAGTCAGAAAAAGCAGCTAAAAACTATCTGGCCTGTTTTTATGAAATTAAGTGGAAAGGTGTGGCGTGGGGTGAGGTGGAGCACATTAAACTCTGCTGCCCTTGTCCCTTGATTTTGGTAATGAAAAAGGAAAAGGGATGGAATAAAATAGGTGTGCAAAGTTTCGGGGTAAAAGGAGGCGAGAACTCTTCAGGGTGAAGGAAACGGCAACATTTAAACAGAGTCACAGTAAAACCAGTGGCTCTATAAAGAATTAAGATGTGGCTGATCAAAGGTCTCCAGCTCGGCAGTAATTACTGCTCTGAGGGCAGGAAGGAGTGAGAAGGAAGAGAAACAGAAGGGAATAAGGAGCGAGGTAATGAAGGAGGGAGGACAGACGCACAGAAGAGTGAGTCTCGTAAGCAAATTTAGATTCCTGAGAGAATGACCAAAAAAAAAAAGGTAGGAGGGGTGAGAAAAGCAGATGGATTGCAGCACACCATCGTCCGTCTGTGCTGATTTCTTTTTGGTTTAAATGGCGGGCAGCTTCATTGAACCCGAGTGCAGCATTGTCTGGCCTGTCCTGCAGCTAATAATGATTTTCATTTGTGGTACTTTTCCCAGTGGGCAGCTGCTTCTAGTTAGAGAGCACTGAGGGTTTTTTTTTTTTTTTCCTCTTTTAAGAATTCCTGCCCCGCAGCAACAGGATCATGTCCTGTTTGGATGACTTGCTTCAGTATATTATAGGGTAGAGGGGGGTGATGGGGGTGGGATGCGTATCGGGGAGAGATGAATACGGTAAAAAGAGGATTTATTAGATTGATGGCTGATTTTGGCTGATGATTCATTCCCTCTAGTTTCAATGATAAACCTAATGAAGGTTTTACTTGTCTTGCGTTTCAATCCCCAGAGACTCAAGGCTGCATTAGTATTATCTACATGAAAACACAGGTGGCCTGTCTCATCATACCACAGTTATGATAACCTGATTACAGCCCCGGCCACATGAGACCCGCTAATCGGGCAGAAGACGGTAAAATCCTGACAGCTCTCTGTTTTTGTTGCTCTCTCTCTCTCTCGTTCTCCCTCTCCAGCTCCATAACTCTGGTCCCAGCAGTATTGGGCGGGCTGAGCTTCAGGTCGGCTGGCCTGCCCGCTTCCGTGATGAGAACCTGCTGTACGCCATGGAGATTCAAACCGATGGTCCAATTAGCTGCCGGACAAACACCAGCCTCAACCCACATGGCCTCCAGGTATCAACGTTCCCTCGCTCGTGCATGTGGACATGTTCTCCAAAAGCAAAACTTGTGGACTTATGGTTATACCTTCTGTAACAGGAATTAATGTATATGCATAAACCTGCATTACATTAAACCCCTGGACCTTTACACATTTAAGTTGGATTTTATTTTTGGTTGCCTGCTTTCTTATTCATTCCACAGGTTCTTCATTACTAGCCAGTATTTTAGAAAGTTTTAGAAAAAAAAATGTAGTGGGACAATGTTATGAAACATGATGTTATGAAACAATAATGTTTAAATAAAATAATCTAAGGCACACTTAAACCCTCCTCCCCCATCATCATAAATCAGGAAATGACAACAAAAATTGGCTACCCGCCTTAAACGGCCTGCAACTACAAGAGTTAAAGCAATTAAAACAACTGGAACTGTTAAGAAAAACTGAGCCAAAATCCGGTTGCCTCCGATTTAAGCCTTTTAGGCAACTGGAACTGTGGCAAAACAAGGCAGAATGAGGACCACACACAGTGAGCAGGGTGGTAAGGGATTTAAAGGAAATTGTCAAAGCTTGTCCTTACAGACATGCTGCAGAGATTGGCATCTCGGGTTCACTAGGTCTCCATAACAGTCATTAGACACTACCTACAAGCCTGAAAAAGGCTTTTCTGTCCTACCCTCACAAACGTAAACATGTGGAGTTTCCTAAAACCACCCCTCTGACATCAGTAGTTGAAACCGTGTGCTTTGGTTAGATGAGGCCAACTTTGAGCTTTTTGGGAAAACCCAATGCTGTAATTTGGTTTTGTCATGAAGCAAAGGATGAATATAATATCACTCAAGCCTACTGTCAGGCAGGCGAGGGCCTTTATCGTATCGTTTTATCGTTATTGTGAAAAGTTTCTTACTATGATAAGAATCTGTGTTTATCTTGACAATGATAAATACTAATTAGTGGTGTCTGAAAACCCCAAACATGCCACCATTGTCAGGATTGTTATTTTTGCTATTTTCATATGTCAGTAGATTCAAAAATATAATTAAATGCAGTTCCTGTGTTCAGTTTGGCGATAAAGTCATACTTTTTTTATATAACAAGGGTCCTGATGAAACATATTCTTTATTGAATTTTAATATATTATATGTTACATTATTAAATATGTTGTTGTATTATACAGTTTTTGTGTGTATTAGGCTATAATTGATGTGCAGGCATAGCTGCACAGTTACTTTAAAAAGACTGCAAAAAGCTGTAAATAGTCTTTTGTCATCTCCTTAATTGCTATCATGATAGTACCACATTATATAGATATAATTTAACATTCATATCACCCACCCCTACTGTCAGGTATGGTGGAGGATCTGTGATTCATTGGGTATGTTTCTCTTCCAAAGGTCCTGGGAGTATTATTAAAGTAAATAGCATCATATGTTTAAATATGAGAAGCTTTTTAATAAAAATCTCTCCGGCTCTACCAGAAAAAGAGTTGTCATTAAAATAAAAAGAAACGGTTCAGCAGACACAAAACCAACTTTCTTCCGTCGTCTTGTTAGTCCCAGGTTCTTTGATCTAAATCATATAAAACCTGTGGGTTAAACTAAATAAAGTGATCTTTAGAAACTGTTTGTAGAAGAATGGCCAAAGTTCTGTCACCTTTCTGTACCAACAATATGAAATGTGCAAATAATTGTTGCACCGGCGATTTTGTTAAAAACTGCAATTCCAGCATGCTTTTCTTGTGAAGATATCAAAAGTTGGATTTTACTAAATTCTCCTGTGTGAAAGTTTACTGCTGCAATAACAGGTGAATTTATTTTTGGGCTGTTTACACAAACTTACTGTAAGTTGGCAATTCAATTCAATTGAATAACATTTTATTTTTATTGCGCCAATTCACAACACATGTCATCTCAAGGCACTTTACAAAGTCAAATTCAATCAAAGCAGACAGACAGATTGGTCAAAAATTTTCCTATCTAAGGAAACCCAGCAGATTGCATCGAGTCTTGACAAGCAGCATTCACTCCTCATGAAAGAGCATAGAGCCTAAGGGACGTCGTCGTCTCCATTGTCGAATGGCTTTTCAGCAATCCCTCATACTGAGCATGCATGAAGTGATAGTGGAGAGGAATACTCCCCTTTAACAGGAAAGAAAACCTCCAGCAGAATCAGGCTCAGTGTGAACGCTTATCTGCCTCGAATGACTGGGGGTTAGAGAAAACAGAGCAGGGACACAAAAAGCACAGAAGCACACATTGATCCAGGAGTCCTTTCTATGTTAGAAGGGTAATGCAGATGATCGTCACCCTGGATGGTGTCAAGGCTAACAGAGCACCAGACCAGGTGTACCTAATATGAAGAGCAAAATGACAGAGAGAATAAAAGGTTAAAAGTGGAAATAATGCAAAAATTGGAGAACAGTAGGAGAGCCACTGTATCCAGCTTTATATAAAATATTATTTTATATAAGGTGGGTATCACGTGCTTGTCAACCTGAGATGTAATGTGGGCTCATTGTTACAGTGTGATACAATGTCTTTCCCACTGTGTGTTGTTTTTCACTGAGCCCCTAAAACAAGGAAAAAGGATCAGGCTTATTTTAGAGGCTGGAACAGCTTCTATTACTAGTCATCCGATCCGTAAACTACTTTAAAAAAATAACTATTGGTTTCTTTGTGTCCACTAGTTTGATTACGGCTGAAAACTTCTTCCAACACATGTTTCTGAGATAATGTTGCAAACTCGGTCATTTTTATCAATCAGCCAACTGCTGCAAAAAATGTTCGTATTTATTAGTGGAAATGCCTGTGGTTCCGCTTCGAACCACAGGGCTGCAGGAGACGAAGAAAAGAAATGGCGTCCCGCTCCCAAAAATAGTTGGTCTGAGAGGAAAAAATAATCAATGTGTGCTCGGGGTGCTGACTTTTTCAAATATTTAAATTAAAATATTGAATCAAGCTGTTCCCGCTGGCCTGCCTCCAAAAGCTGAGCTTCCCGAGCATAAAACAATAAAATCCATCTCTGTTATCTGAAACCTGAGGACACGCAGGCTATTTTCTCCTGCCTTTCCTTCCTCGCGGTCTGTGTAACAGTGTGACCAGGGAAATTGATATCTCGTCAAATCCAACTTTATACCAAACGTCCCCTTTGATCAGATTTTGCACTTGTTTCTGCAGCTGGAAATGTTGTGGGATTTTTATTACATCATTTGAATCTTCGGGCGTTGCGTGTCCTTTTCAGCGGCTGAATGGTGTGTCGCCCAGACGGCAGTAAAATGAGGGATGTGTGATAATCACAGAGTTTTATTGGAAAACTGTCCTCAGAAAGACCAAACGCATATTAAGAGATTTGAACATTGTTTTTTATTGCTTCCTCCTCTGCGTATTTGTGACAGTTGTGTCCAACTTATAGACCCCTAAGACAAGGCACAGATCCGTCTGTGCCGTAAGAACAAAGCTCTTGTTTGACACGCTAACAAAAATAGTTATGTTTACGGTCCAGATTCAATTCAATTCAATTCAATTTTATTTATATAGCGCCAAATCATGATACATGTCATCTCAAGGCACTTTACAAAATCAAGTTCAATCATATTATACAGATTGGGTCAGATTATACAGATTGGTCAAAAATGTCCTATATAAGGGAAACCAGTTGATTGCTTCAAAGTCCCGACAAGCAGCATTCACTCCTGGGGAACCGTAGAGCCACATGGAGAGTCGTCTGCATTGTACATGGCTTTGCAGCAATTACTCATACTGAGCAAGCATGAAGCGACAGAGGGAAGAAAAACTCCCCATTAACGGGAAGGAAAAACCTCCGGCAGAACCGGGCTCAGTATGAACGGTCATCTGCCTCGACCGACTGGAGGTTAGAGAAGACAGAGCAGAGACACAACAAGAGAGACAAAAAATCACAGAAGCACACATTGATCCAGTAATCTGTTCTACATTAGATGGTAGTAGCGGGTGAGCTACTACCTAATTCTTCACTTTCAAAGCCCAAACTCTAACGTTCTGTTACCGGGCTCCTTGTTTGTTTCAGATCTCTTCCCTGCAGGACACACCAGAACTGTTGGGGTTCCTGAGGAACATCACAGATCCTCCTCGCCGCCGCAAGAGATCTGTCAGCACAGCTGACAGTTACAGCAGTAAGACCTTGGTGAGACGCCTCCCCGCACACTCCCACACACACGTGCCTCTTTTTAGGAGCACAGGCTGAAAGAGCGTTCCTCAGCGGTCCGCAGGTGCTTCATGTCTTTCTTCCCACTGTCCGCATTCAGAACTGCACCAACATCTCCTGTCTGAGGATTATGTGCGTCGTTGGTCGGTTGGATCGAGGCCAGAGCGCCGTCGTTAAGATCAGATCAAGGCTTTGGGCACATACGTTTTTACAGGTGCTAATTCTTCCTTTTGTGAAATTATTTAAATGCCGTGTTGCTTTTTTTGTTGTTGTTCTAAGCTTTAAGCATTTTAACACCCGTTAAATTGTGCATTTCGTCTCAAAGCGGCGTAACGACCCCTACATTCTCAACTCGACGGTGTCCTTCACGGTCATATCCGTGCCTTATCGTATCCAGCCCTCCACACTGCCTCAACACAGGACCTCGGTATGAAAAGAACCATAAACAATGGCTGTTAGTGTCTGTTCCCAGTGGACGGAGACATGACCGTCATTTGCATCTTTTTCTGCAGATGGGAACCCTTGTGTTATGGGAGACTCCTGACGTGTCGTTCGCTGTTCCTCTCTGGGTCATCGTCCTGGCCATATTGCTAGGCCTCTTGGTACTGGCAATGCTGACATTAGCTATGTGGAAGGTACACAAAGTTTACAATAGTTTTTACAGTAATGTGCAACTTTTTTTTATTATTCTAATGCTTATTTTTATAGCTTTTGCAACCAAAAAGCAAGAAACATTCTCATTGTCTTAGTTCAATAGCTTGAAAGGCTTCCTGAAGCTTTTAAAAGGTTTTTCATTGGACTTTGTCTGCTTTTTTAGAGATTTTCTATTCAGTCCTTCTACCTTAACCTCAACCGTTTGTATTTTTCACGGATTAAACTAAAGAAATGAGACCAAGTCAAGGGTTTTTTGTATAAAAAGCTTGTAAGGACGTGACCAAAGAGCTGTTTTTTATTACTCTTAGCCACTTAGAGTGGCTTTCGTCTGCTGCTAATCCTGTTACATTGTCTTCTTCTCGCCTCATCACCAAATACAATGCCGGCATTTCTGTTTGCCAGCTTGATCACAGCATTTTGCATTTCAACTGTGAGCTGAAGAGCACAACTTGTTTTGTTCAACCAGTCAATACCTGCAGTTTGGAGGTGTGTTCGTGTCTCCTTAGCCTCGGGACACTGGTGCAGACTAATGTTCTCATGCAAGAAGACTGATCATCGCATTGTACGTATTGGCAGGATGATCATGGATGGTTTATTTCAGCCTTTTTTGGTGAGATCCTTCTGGGCGCTGCCAGGACAGTGGTAGGACATCCTGCACACACTGGCTGCATTACAAAAAGCGGAGATGATAAATTGCATGAATCACTGCCAGCCTTGGGAGACATGAGAAATCCACACAGGCACATGTGGGCTACACCTCATCGATAAGCAGCCTTTACTGCCATCAGGTTCCTCTTTGCAGATATTTTGGAAACAACAAAGCATGACATGTCCATAAAAAGATCTCAAGATTCTGCAGAAACCGTCCGCATTGTGTCCGTTGTGACGCGGTCTTAGTTTGAAGGCTGCAGTTGTGTCTCAGCTTTGTATGCCTCAGCATTTAATTGGCTGATGTTGAAGTGGCTTTTGGTCAGATCATAGACTGAAATGGGGCTGCACAATAAATGTAATCTCTAAATCTAAGGACTGCTTGGATGCAATATTTGATGAGTTATTATATTTCCAGGGAAAGGGATTGCTCTGCATGTAATTAAGTTATTTGGTCAGGTGGATGTACTTTCACTGCCTTTGATCAAAATATGGTATAGATTTCTGTTTTAAAAAAAGATGCTTAAACTCACTGAAAGTGGTGGGGGAGATTGTGTTGAGGAAAAACAAGAAGAGTGAGGAGAAACGTGGATTAATCGCATTTGTAGAGAACGATGACTACAAACGGCTTTGGTTTCCTGGTGTCATGCAGTCTTAGACTGGAAATTTGGAGTAAAAGCTGCCAAAGTCCAAAGAGAAACTTCGAAAAACTTCAACTAAGAGCAACCATTGGTCAAAACCAATTGACTCTGACCTTTAATCCTTTGCACAGTTCTCCATTTCAATATGTTAAACATCTCAGCGACAGTATTTCTATTATCCTGCCACATATTAACTTGTGAATGCGACTCCTTCAGTGCGGCTTCTTCGACCGAGCACGGCCGCCGGTGGATGACGACGTCTCTGACCAGGAGAAGCTAACGTCTGATCAAAACGGGGATGCCTGAGGAAGATGAATGACAGCACTTGGTTGAAAGTTTGTGGTTTAGGAGGAAAGCACGCCTTCTGAATGACCTAAATCAGATCTGGGATCTGCAATAGCTGGAAGCTTCATTCCCTCGATACGGAAGTCTTCTACCTTTTTTTTGTTTTGTTTTAAAGAAACTGACTGAAAGCAAAAACTGCAGCGCCACAAACTCTGGCACCAGAACAACTGAGGTCAAAGCACACAAAATGGGACAAAACACACACGTCAGGCTAAATTACCCACACATGTCCATTGTTTATACATTGCAATGAAGCACCACAACCAAAGGCCGAGTGGATTATGTTGAGAGGACAATACTATAAGGGTTTCTTGTTTTTGTGCAGCACAAAGAGAACTGAGGTCTATGCACAAGTGCTTTTAATAAGTTTTGATGCGAGTGTGTGTGTGAATGCCTGCAAATCTGTGTGCAAGACGTGAATGAGTCTATAATCCTTCACAGGATTTCATTTCTCCCTGTTTCATTCAGTCCAGGCTAAATACCATACAGTTCACATTTACATTCACTAAACACACTACCACACGCATAAGGTAAAAAAGGGCACAGAGTCAAATTGTATATTTATAAATGTATGTGCAATATTTGGGCGTTGTGTGATGCTGAAGCTTGTTGTTACACTGGCACTACTTTTTAGAGCTTCATGTCTTCATTGTATGTGTATATACTGTAAGATTGGTTGGTTGTTGTGTTAGAAAACTATTATTTCTGAAAGCAACATGATGAAACTGTTACAAAATAAATAACTTATTGTCTTGTTGCAGCTCTGTGGGTTTATGTGCAGGAACAGGCCCCCTCTTTACAGCTGATGCTTTGCACTGCTTTGTTTGCAGTCATGAAGGGTAATTTTTTTCTTAATAAGATAAGTAATTATGAACAACTTGTAGCCATCAGACACCAGTTTACGCTTTTGATGGTTTATAGAAAGGCAGTAAGAAATAATGTGGACATCAGCAATGCTGTAATTTAAAAATAAAATTTCAAGGTTTTAACAGGTTTTCATGTCTTGCATCAAGGGTGAATAAAACCTGGATGTATATATATATATATATATATATATATATATATATATATATATATATATATATATATATATATATATATATATATATATATATATATATATATATATATATATACATACAAATCTGGTACCAGTATCAGAGTGTCTTAATACATCTCTTCAGTTTTGTTTAATTACTTACTGATCTTTTTATCTCAGTGGAAGGACTCTTGCTCCCCCAAACGGAGCTGGGGTGAATGCTATCTTTATTTCTGGCTTTGCACTAAGCAGAGGAGTAGACAAAAGCAGGAGAGCGCCACCGTGTGGCTCTGAGGTGAATAAAGTTTAGTGGTAATTTTGTCTGGCAAGAATAGATGAGCAGAGAGCTTTCTCTTCAGCTCCAAAATCAATGTATCCATTTTTCGTAGTAGTGGTGGACCTTTTCGGTTTAAAATAAGAGTCTGTGTTTGTTTAATTAGTTGAGCTGTTAATAGCTGCAGAGTTATCGTGCTAAAGGAATGTTTAATGGAAGCAAAGGTTTGTTTCTCTGAGCAGGATGAATAATTCAGTTTTCTTCCTTTGCTGTCAGAACAGATAAAAATAGATGTAACAGCTCATTTGACTTCTTTTTTTAATCTGAACATTTCCCACACATCGCCAGGTTGGAAACAGCACAAGCCTGTACCTCTTTTGCAGGAACTGCATCTATTAAAGCTGTCTTTTTTTTTAAAGAAAACTTATCTACCTATTATATCCTATGCAATCTCTCAGTGTGATAGAAATAAAAGCTCTCTGTGTGTATAAAACCCAAAGTAGCATATAAAATTGCAAATGCTGTTCATTTGCTGCATAAAGGAGATTTAATGTCATAAACTGTTTAAATAACACCATATGCTGTTATCAGATACATTTCCAAATATCATTGAAGTATGAGTTTGCTTTTGTATTTTTGTTTAGTTTTATTGTGAATTAGTATCCTTTTTTATATATATATATAAAAAAATCTTCAAATTGGAAAGCTTTTTGGAAATCCTAAATCTATATAAAGCCTTTTTCATAATGATTAAGAAACGTGTCGCTGGTTCTGGAAATGGGCCTCTGCTGTGTAACTGTTCATGCTCTGGAATATTTGTTCTTAGAAATATCAATGTAGAAGTGGAGAGAGTATCAGGTACAACTAAACTGAAACATTTGTCAAACTCATACTGGTGGCAAAATAAACACTGCATTAAAAAAAAAAAAAAGACCAAAGCAGATGCAATCTTTCTCCTGCAAATTCCCAAAACCACAACCCCTCTGAGCAAAACCTAAATATGAGCAGAAGTGTCGCTCCTTGCAAAAGTTTTCATACCCTTTGAACTTTGTGAAAAGCATTGTTTAGGACACTGCTTTTCAACTGGATTTACAGGTCTGGGTTTTTACTGGGTCGTTCTAACGCATGAAGACGCTTTGATCTGAACCCTTTCATTGCAGCTCATGCTTTATGTTTAGGTCGCCGGAAAGTGAACCTAAGATATGTTTTCAGAATTTCTTTGTATTTCTCTGCATGACTCCCCAAACACTTTGACAATGATGATGGCAGCATTATGCACCCCGCCATCATGTTTCGCTGTAGGGATGGTGTGTTCAGGGTGATGTGCTGCGTCTTTTTTCCATTAAACGTAGCATTATGCATGTGGGCAATGGCTTTCTTCTTCATATTTGGAAAGTGCACAACTAGTTATTTTACCAGAGCTGTGGATCTTTGCAGCTAAATAAAAACAAAATGTTTGCAACGCCTTTCCCATTTATATTTGTAATTTTTTTAAACATTTTTCCTTCACCTTCACAATGCTCTGTCATGGGATTTCCCATTAATGTTTGTGGCTGCATTGACACTAAAAGGCAAAAAGTTTGCAATAGTTTGCAAGACACCTTTTTAACTTCAGGGTGAATCGTCGTTGAGGAAAACTGCACGCTGCATTTTTCTTCAGACTCTTTATTTCCTTGAATATATGTGATTAAAAAGTTAAATCAAACATTTGAAGTAGGGATTTAACAGCAAATCTCAACACCATGAAAATAAAGGAACATTATTGGTTCTTACTAGATACTGATAGGACACGCTGCATCTTACACAGAGATTCATCCAAACCAAACCGGATTACAAAAATTTGTTAAAGTCTTTGACTCCCATCGTTTCCTGGGTTGTTTGAGCTGGTGCAAAAGAAAGACGTCTTAGGTGAAGCAACATCTTGTGTTTTATTCAAACGAACAATGACAATTTAAATCATTTCATAGGTCTGTACAAGGGGGGTGAGAGTTACTTTTCATCAGCGGGAATAAGGACAGATTGACATTATAATGGAAGACTTTGGCTATTTACAAATTAAGATACCAAACAGACAAACTCACGTTTCTCTAAGACAGGTTTTTTTTTTTTTTTTGTTGCTTTTATGTATTTGTTACAACCAAACCCTCACTCCAATACGCCTGATATGTCAAAGTGCAATTCCAAAGATCTCCACAATGTGGCACTTTTATACCATTCTAAACATTGTACAGAAAAACTGGGAAATTACTCATTTAGGGGAGCCATTTTTTACCTCCTCGTGAACCAAAATGGTTCCTAATTTATACTAAACATCCGGGGTAATGCTGGTGTCTATTTTAATAAAGCCTCTTCACCTTCTGAAATGATTTTGTTCAGTCTTTTTTTTTCTTTCATGCCACACCTTGTTTCTACTGCTCTCCTTAACTCTCACATGAGGTTGTTTACATCATTGAGGTTCTTTCATTTTAGCCTGGAGATAAAGTTCCCTTACTGAAGACAAATCCTCTAAGAAGACTGAAGCTAACAAGAATTTTCTTTATCTGCACAGCTTTTAACCTATTCCTCCAGCAGTTTATGTTTATTGTTGTAAAAAAAAGTAATTTTAAATTACAACCAGGTCACACGTGGACCTCGTCATGGTCTGGTTTGGACCACATTTGTAGCTTTTCACTATAGAGCACCCACAGTGTCAGTCCAAAGCTGACATAACATACCTTCCACACACATTGGCCCCACTGGTGTAAAAAGCTTGAAATAAATGTTATCTATTATTCCAGTGACATAATCTCACAGTGAAAAAGTAAAAAAAATAAAAATACAATAAAATCCAACTTTTAATTTGAGCCCATTTTATTCAGTGGGTTAAAAAAAGCACAGCCAGATTCAGATTTTTATTTAATTTTTTTTCATCAAACTCTCTGGTACCTCAGTTATTTGTACAAGTAAAAACATATGCACACTTTTCTTTCTCTGTTTTTACATATATAGGTTTATCTGTGTATCCTGAAAGTTTTTAAAACAATTAAGGTGCCATATAATGCCATGATACAAATGCCTATTTCCACTGGTCAGTCTTGAAGTCTCCATGACAACTATTTATTTTCACGCTTTTGTCACGGGAGCTAATAATTGTGGAGGATGCTGCGGGTCCCTAATGAGTAAGTACTTTTAAAATATTGTGTACAGTTAAGGCCCAAATTGATTACGCCTGTGACAGATTTAGGTTTAAGATAATCTTTTAATTTTGCCAGCATGTTCTGATCGAGAACCTGAAGAGAGAGCTAGAGATTAGGGTGATGGCAAAGAGGCCTTTCAACCTCCAACATTCAGAGATCATTACTAAGAATAAATCATCTAAATAGCAATGGAAACATTGACGATAATAAAAAGTGGTTGATTGCAGTGAGGGCTATAACGATTTTTGGATTGATTATTGAAAAGAGGGTAAAAATTTGTCAATGTGTAATTTTGTACGTAAATAAATAACAATTCCCCAAATTGGTAGGCTTTTCACTTTTATTTTATTATGTTTTGAGAGATCCCTGTCTCATTTTCTAACAGAAATACACTTCCTGCTGGAATAAAAATATTATTTAAATCTAAATCTGTCAGGGGTATAACGATACTCTAATGCCCACATTTAGAACAAAGTGTTTTGTTTACCACTTCTCTCAAACTGTTGTGATTTATTACAATGTGATTTATTTTTTATATAGATTTTTTTTATTTCCTGTCCAAATTGTATTGGCCATTCTATTGCAAACATATCACAGAAAGTCAAAGCACAACTAAAAAAAAAGGAAGGAATGTCTGAATACTGAAATATTTCAATTTTTGGGGCAACAGTGTATTAGTAAAGTCTTTTTGTACATTTTTCAATACATAAAAAACAAAAAGATCTGTGAACAGTTTATGAAGATTTGTATTACAGTTTAATTCAGCCAATAGAATAAAAAATGGATTTGCTGATGATGAGAAAATTTTCAATAACAACAGACGATGTAAAATGTGGACATAGCATCTTGAGCCAAAAACCAAGGCATGTACCTTATATTAAAATGCGGATAGGGATGACTAAACGTAGCCTCGTGAGACCATCCTGATCTCGTGAGCTTTCAAGGTTTCACTCGCAGATCAGTCTGGATACTCTCCGTTAAAGAAAATTTGGAGCCGTTCACCAAACGAACGTCCAATCAGCGTTGGCTTTGAGGCGGGTTGAGGTGTGACGCAACGGGAAGCGCGACAGTTCAGTCTAAAGAACATGGCGGCTTCAGCCGATGAAGCTAGCGTTAGCGTGGCTATCGAGCAAGTTTTATCGGAATTACAGAGTATTTCTTTGCTGAGCTAACGAGCCTTTACCTGCAGCAGCAAGAGTAGCTTGGCTTGTGGTTGTGTTTTCGTCGTAGCTCTGTTACGAGCAACAACGAATCTGATTGGTTTATTTGGCCCGTCTATCACCAACATAGGCCAATCAGCTAACCAGTATTTTCGCCCCTTCCCAAAATTACTTCAACGGAAGGTTTCCAGATGGATATGCGGAGCAAATCTATCTGGCGGAGTCAGGTAAGACTAAAAGTATATGACAACAAAAGCAGTTTGCACTAAAACTGCCATTACATAATAAAGACTGGATTTCCTATTCAAAATATAGAGAGTACTTTTTCATATTGGCCATTGTGAGTTTGTTGACTCTTTCCAACCCCTTGTTATTAGTGCAATTACTTCTATATTTAACTACAAAATTGCTTCAAAGAGAATAAAGCAGATAAAAAATGGTTTTTATCATACTTTTAAAGAAAAACAGCTGTTGTTTGCTTTCTGTGGAAAATATTTCTGTCAGGATTCACTTCCTGGTTTAATGATGCAAATTAATGCGTCTTTCAGTACAACAAGCTTTCATGGAGGGACTGAAGGTTTGTTGCATCTGTAAGTAAAAGCCTCGACTCGCCTCCATCTTTGCCCAAGATTTCCCAAACAAGCGCTTTGCTAATTGTCCTTTGACTTTAAAGGAATGAGAATAAATTAACCGGTGCAACGCTGTAGTGGCCTGTGTGATTCTGAAATGTGATTTGAATGTGACATGAAGGAAATAAAATACAAAGTCTTTCAAGTAAAATGCAGTTAGTTTTTGATCTTAGGGGGTTTCAGCTCTCTGAACAAAACCAACAATGTTTTCATTGTTGCTAAATGAATATAATATAATATTTTACAATCATATTATTATTATATAGCCATATAGCTTATGTAATAGACATAATTTACATCATTATGTATCTTCTCTTATAAATTTTGACACAATTGGTCATATAGATGGTTTCATTCACTTACATTTTATTCAACTAGCCACGTGCTTTGTGATTTCAAAGTCAATTCTTACAGTAAGTACTTTAGCAATGCCTTTGGTTTGTGCTTTATATATATGCCTCTTGCAACAGAAATTATTTAAATTTGTTTAACTGCCAGAGTTAAACACCATAAGCTTGTAAGTTGAAGCCCACTCTGGCATTCACATCCACCCAGATAATTATTTGACAATGGACCTAAACGCTGAATTCACGGGTTCGGGGGGGGAAAAAAGAACATTAATTGTTGGTGATGCTACATCCACTTCTTTTACATCAGCCCATGAACCTATCACCAGACATTTTATTCAGAAATAAACTCCACATTTCATCGGTTGGTCTGTATGGTGTCATGTGAGCTCTGTAATTGAAAACCAATTCACGTTTGAAAACTACAAACATGAGCCAGACGAGGGAAGAGAAAATGGCTATTAAGACAAACAGTAGTTCTTTTTTCGTAACAGTGAAGGATATAAGACCACATCGTTAGAGGAGAACAGTCAGAGGGCAGTGTGTATTTGTTTATATATATATATATATATATATATATATATATATATATATATATATATATATATATATATATATATATATATATAGCCTGAGCAGTCGCACACAAACAGAACAGTCTTATTTCTGGGTACAATAAAAACCTCATAGGAGTGTAATGGCTATTAGGTTAAACTGCAGTCCATTTTTCACACAAACTAAACTCCGAGGACGCCCAGCTATGCTGATGTTCCCGAAAAGAGATATAGCACATTCATGAACTTCTGATCAATACCAGAGTTGAAAACAAACAATAGCAGAGGTTGTAGGTATTGGTGAGTCAATGGAATGATTGAAGAAGGAGGCGTCGTGGCACATACAGTACATTAAAAGGTTCGATTACACTCTGTACACTTTCTAAGATACAATTTCACTGTACATGATCAGCACCAGCTGGCGTGTTAGCTCTGCATCTCTGTCTTTCTCTGAATAGTAGCTCTATAAATCCTCAGAAAAATAAAGTTTGCTTCATGTCCATATACATTCTATATAGGTTTCCCTCAGTGATAAACCTGCAAAACATCTAAAGTGATAAGAAACAGTCACTTATATCATTATATCCAAAAAACTGCAAGAGAGGGTTCACCATTGCCACCAACCTCCAACTGGATGCTCCATCAAAGTGCTGCTTTTCAACACACACACTTACACGTTACCAATGACATGGGGACACTATTTCAGGCCTACACGCACACACACACACACACACACTCGCACGCAAACTACAACAAATACCATCTGTTTACTATGCTCTCTTCCTGAGTATGAACTGTAGAAGATCTTTTTTTTTTTTCTACAACTGAAACACAAAGAAAGAGTTTGGTGTTAATCACAACACCAGTACTCTAACATAACAGGTATGGACCTGAGAGAGGCAAACCAATGTTGAGGTTTCAGTGTAAAACCCAATGTACTGCTGTAAACTTGATACATGCTAAATATCAAGGCCTCGGTGTCTGTAAAAGAAGTAAGGAAGCGACAAAGAGACCAGTCGCTCATGATCCTGAACCCTTTATTCCTTTGACAGATAGACAGCTTTTCTTGGTGTGGCCCTTTGGGTCAATTTTGGTGGGAAATCTATGAAAAAATATATATAGCAGCGGCATTTTTATGCAATTAAAATCAGTAATAGTTGTACATTTTACTTTTAGATAGCACAATGTCAATGTCCTATCCTCAATACAATAGTTATCTGGCTATTTAGTTTTAACGTGGCTTGGAAAGAGAAAGTCTTTTGCGTCTTTACCTTACTCATCTTAATTGCCATTGGGAAATTTAAACTGACTTTTAGTGGCAGTTAATTAGGCTTAGATGCTAATGGTATATACTCAAAATATGACTTTTTTAACTGAAAACTTGAGCAACTATTGAATGTTGAAGTTAATACCTGGAAACTTAGGTTTGCCACCTACCCTACTTACATAAGGCATGGTAATAGCTGTAGCAATACACTCAATTTTAGTTGCTTACAAGGTACAAAACCACATCTGCTATTAAATGGGTTGCTCCAGTGACAACATACATAAAACATTACATGATGATAAATGATGATGCTCCTTTTGTTGGTTATGCTGCTCACGAAACTGCACACGTTTTCTGACCTGCAACTAGATGTTGGGTTATTTGCAGACCCAGCTAGCAAAATACTAGCTTGTATTTAAGCATAAAATACCCTTAATTTTTTGTTCTAGGAGTCCTGACCTGCTGTTGGCCCTACTTTTAAAGAAACAATTTTTTGCATTTTCTGTAGCAGACAGCTGCGCTAGCTAGCTGCTAACATTAATGCCTTATTTCATTTTGTACGCAGAAGTCAGATTTTTCTAGCGGCATATTTTCTTGCTAAAAAGAGAGAGATTTTTTTTTATGTTGGATGCAACTTCACCGGATTCAAGTTCTGAATTTTGAGAAAAATGGGCAGCAGCACAATGCTAGCCAGGAAGTGAAGACTCTGTACTAAGTGTTGTTTTTATTTCTAGAATCAATGATGCTAGCAGCAATTGTTATCGCTGTTCCTTAAAAAAATACAGAATTTTTCAAAGCTGCTTTATTTTTAATGTGTAAAAATTTCTATTGACTTAAATTGTTAAATCCCTGAGCAGCTATTAGAAAGTTTGGGGGTCTGTGTGTGAACAAAGAAGAGCAAGATACTTTTCATAGAACAAGATTCATTTGGCTGTCCACAGCTTTAATGCTAAAGGTAAACTTATGTCATAATATTTAGAGAAGTTGTTCTAAAGGCAAAATTTTTGTATTTGTGTTGTCAGTCATTTTGTTTTAGCCAAAGGTTAAGATGGATTACTTCCCAACTGTTAAAAATGGCTTTTGTCTTTAGCAAGCTCCTATGTTTCCAAAAAACCTTTAGCCAAGTTAGTAAGCCACATCTCATCTCTAAGACGAAGGGCTAGGCTCAAGAATAGCTTTAACAGAGCTCATTTGTTGATATTTTGTGGAGATTATGACTTTTCATAATTTTTGTGTTAAAAGTCAGTAAACCGATGCCAAAAATAATGCACCCTGGTCCATGCATTACTTAAAAGAAAGTATCCGTGTGGAGCTTAAGGTGTGAAAATGAAGTAAAACCAGGGGAACATCACCAGAGGAGTTCATCTACACAAAGCTGTTGAGACCAGCCAGTTGCAACAGTATTGCATCAGACTCGGAGCCACATTCTCATTTTACACGTCAGGTTTGTAACAGTTTATGCATGACTTGGTGTGTCAGCATCAAGGGAATTACATTCAAGCCTTCCCAGTCATGAATTTCCACAACTTTGACCAAGTTCACAGCTAACAGTATAGCCTCATATCCTGTGCTCCGTTTGACAGCAACGACGAAACAAGCACACACGCCAGCAGGCAAGCACACAATCGTTATAGAGGAGTAAGGCCACCCGCCGCAGCTCAGGCAGTCATGACAGTGTGGAAATTATAGATGGTAGTACAAAACTAGATCAGACCAATGAGACATCAAATATTGTCATTCAAAACACCAAACGTCTCTTCCTCAACCTTACAGCACACCTCCTCAAACACGTCAGCAGGGTCTGTGCTTCATTTATGTTGTTAGAAAACTTTGTTTCGTCTTATAACAGACGTCTTCCATTCATGATCAACATTCCATTTGCATTCATTGTTGCTTTCAGCATTGATTGCACTGATCTTGGGTGTTGCCACTCATCAAGGTGCTCTACTTTACTTCTTCCTTGTGTGAAAGAAAACATGGAAATCCTGCGACAACTCAGTCTATATTACAGTAGTCGTGATTGAGTGAAAAGAGACAGGCGAAAACACAAATCAAACAACGGGGATTCAAAAGTTCTCTTAACAGTCGACTCTTTTCTGCAAGCATCGTTCGCCGCCAGCACTCGAGTGGCCCTCTATGCTGATTTTGACCTCCTGGGGTAGAAAGGAGGGCTTAGGCAGAGTCACGGGAGGCTCCTCTTCAGCTTTCTCAGTCTGGTCTCGCTCCGGAGCCGACCAGCGTCTCTTGCGAACAAAAGGTCTCTCTGGATCAGTACACTGTAGTTTACAGAGGGCAGATAAGTCTGTTTTCATTGATTCCTGTCTTAATTCTCCCCCTCCTGAGCCTGCCAGCATTGATCCACCTCTGAACATCCCTTCTGGCCGTTCTGTAGATGGTACGAGCCCACCAGTCTGTCCCACTCCAGGTCCAGAAACATTCAGTTTCTCCACCCTGTTGGCAGTGGAAGCCTTCATGAGGAGACCACCGTTGCTGCCCGGCGGGCTGGGATTCATACTGTTCGTCATGTTGGGGTCAACGCAGTGGGACGTGTCGGAGGGTGGACCCATCTTCAGCTTGGATCCCAAAGCCTGACTGTCTGCCAGCGAACCGTTCCTTAAACTGCGGAGGGTCAGCGACACACACACGTCACCGACGCACAGCTTGGCACATGACAGCTCAAACAGCTGTGTTGTCCGGTCGGGACAGCAAGATGACCAGCCCTGGCCGAAAACAAAGAACGGATACTCCACCAGCACCTCTACGCACACCTAGATGGGAGTATAAACACAAGAGACAAAGTTAATATTTTACTAATAGCACACTGCATCACACATTTAATGAAGATTTGCTGTTGGGTTTTTTTCTTGTCTGCACGCCTAAAATGTTGTGACATAAACAAAGACTTGACTTCTTCAAATTTCCGCAAAACGCTTTAAAAAAAAACTAAATTAAATATGCCAAAGAAAGTACCTAAGAGTATTTTACCTGGGCTTTGAGCTCCCCCACTGAAAACTGGATGAGCACTGCATTGGGACTTTGCCCACTGTCTATGCGCTCCACAGTGCTGGAGTCAATCTTAAGCTCGCTGCTGATCTCAGCGCTCTGGATGAAGTCCTCCGTCTTGAGATCCTCCACACGCTTCAGCTCCCCATCTGCCAACTGGATGATGGAGCCTCGCATGAAGAAGGGAGGGAGCGCCACAGGAGACGGTGGGGAGGAGATGGAGGGTGAAGCTTGGACGGGCGCTGGGGAAGGAGTGGGAACAGGAGTGGGAGCTTGGGATGGAGCTGTCACCACTGCAGGGACTGAGTTTGACGGCAGTGCAGGCAAGGCTGTGACCTGCGGCGGGGCAGATGGTTGATTCCCATCTGGGCCAAGAGCTTCACATTTGGACAAAGCTGTGGCCAGATAGGCATGTGGCATGGCGGTGGATATTTGAGGGGTAGTAGTGGCAGTGAGAGCACTGACAGTGCGACTGACCTCTATTTCTGTGCCATTGTTGGCACTGCTGACTGGTATGAGGAGGGACTGACCACTTGGGATGACCAGGTGCTGGGGCAGTGCTGCATGGTAGCTGACAGTGTGCTGGTTTGCACTTGTGATGTAGCCAATGATGGGAGGCTGTGTTGAAGAGTAGAGACTGGCTGGCAGTTCTTCGGGGGCCATGCTGGTCTGGATGACAGCATGAGGAGCAACAGACTTGACAACCTCTGAGGAAGAAAGCGAAGTGAAAGAAGAGGCTCTTGACACAGGCTTCCCAAAGCAGATGCTTCCTTTCTCAGTCTGGACCAGGGAAATTTTATTTGAGCCAGCTTCATGTTCCACTCCATGGTTTGGCTGGGCAACAAGCACCAAGGAGGTCTGCAGGCCTGCAGGGTTTTGGCCATAGTCAGCAGGTAGGAGGATATGCCTGGTCTCATAGCTCTGGACCGGTTGATGGTTGGCTCCAGTCACCTTGGCTTGTTTGACCACTTCCACTTCCCCATTCAGCACGCCCTTAGCATGGGCTTCTGGTTTCTTTGCAACTGAACCGTCTGCATACTGAACCAAGAGCTGTGATGAAGCAAGCGTAAGCGTTTGTGGGAGGACAGCCGCATGGGGGTGGAGCTGAAGGTGACCTGTAGGTGACGCCACAGCGTTGCCGCTGACAGTCAACGGCGTTCTGCTGTCCAGATGGATGTACTGATTGGTTACTTGGGGGGAACCTGGAAGTGTAACAGGGGTCAACTCTGTAGGTGATAGTCCAATTTGAAACTGCTGCTCCCCTTTGGTGCTGGGGGATATGAGGGTAGTGGTGTAACCATCTATCTGGGAGCGATGTCCTACTAATGTAGAACTGTTCGGTGCAGAGCTAGCATTTGCTGGAATAATATGGGAGGAGATGTACCCAGCATAGGGCCCAGAGCTGATGAATTGCACATTGGTCCCCAGCTGAGCAAACTGGATTGTTCCGGCCTGTTGGGGAAGGGCGGCTGGATAAACTGCAGGCAGAGAGGCCAAGGGCACGGCAGAAAGGGGAGTTGCTGGGGACGGGATAGATGTGGTGGGAGAAGAAGAAGTTGATATGACCGGGCATCTCGGGCTTTCCGTCTCTCTGGACTTGCAGCGTTCACTGGCCACACTTGCAAGCCATGCTAGATTTTCTGTGTGGGTACTATCAGTCGGCACCGCAACAGGAGGTGTAGCTGCTGCTACTACAACTGGCCTCTGCTCCAGTGCCAGGATCTCACGCTTCTTAGGAGGCAGGCATCCATTACTCCACTCTTGATTGGCTTTCATGTTGCCCAAGTGATATCAATGTGCCTTTGTACTACTTCTCTGTCCCTATAAGAATATTTTCTCAGGTATTGTTCAGGGGCCTCTGGTGTGCTCTCTGTGGCTCGGACTGTTTGCGTTCACTGATGAACAACTACAGGTGTCACACCAGAGAAGATGGAGTCGATCCAGCTCAGAAAATGAGCTCCAAAAACTTCATGGGGAATCATCTTTGATCAATCGGCCTCTTCCTCAATGTCGACAAAAAATCTGAAAGCAAAACGGACTTAAATGTAGATTATTACATAATGTAAATCCTGCACCACTGCTTACATCATTTACGTGAGAGTATTCATGTTTACATTGTTCAAAAAGTTAAAAAGCACAACGGAACTGGTGTAGAGACTATAACATGTATTTGTAAATTATCTTAAAATTTTCCTCACAAATCTGAAAATTCACCAAAGTGAAAAACAGTAGAAAGAGTCTCTACCCTGGTTTAGTTCACTACTCTGCCACTAGGTGGCACCAAGCATAAAGACAACGTTTGAATGCATTTCTCTCCTGCACTAGAGCACAAGTTATGGTTGTCCGAGAGTAACCTCGAGAGATTCCCCCGCCAGGATCTTCATGGACTTGTCCCACAACACCTCCTTCCCTTTAAGGTATTAATGTATAAGAAACAAATAACAACCTCCTCCTTTAGCTCCATAATGTGGAAAAGGGTACATTCAGGGGTTTCTTTATACAGTTCTAGGGTGTGGTTTTTGCATGCAGGCTCAGGTACCTAACTGTACAAAACTCTTGTCTTTTTCAAGGTTCTCCGAGGAGAACCTGGGAGAAGCTTGTGATATTTGTCTCCTGCAGTTCAGAAATTGTGTTTTATGGGTTTGGCTTGAAATATGTGACTATCACATCTACCCCCTGAAACGGTCAGTGGGCACTGAAAGTAAAAACAGATTTTTGTCGCTTGAGATTTGCTTTCAGAGAATCCAACAAGACCCAAAAGTTGGTCTTTTTTTTTTCCTCTGAGTAAATATTTTAATCATATTATATCTGCTGTAAAATCTTTGAGCAGTCTTTCAGAGTACAAGGGAGCACAGAATTGACAGCAAACAGTAACTAGGAACCTTTTGAGTTTGAAAGCTGGCCTGAATGAAAAGCAAAACAAGCTCTAAGGTCATGTTAAAGGAGTAGTTCACAAATCTTGTGCAGTGAGGCTCTGTTGAAAACTTAAAAGCAGTTCATATCTTATCTGCTCCAGATAACTCTCCTGGAGTCTTGTTTAGCATAGATCCAGTCTAGATTAGCTGCTCCCAGCAGGTGAAGTTTACAACTAGTGCAAGAGAAGAGGTCGGAGTTGTTTTAATACAGCCATGCCTGTATTAAAACAACTCCGACCTCAAAAACTTCATACAGGTTTATGCCAACACTATTTTATATACCATTTAACCAATATTATGTTTGCATTAGGCGGTTATTTACAAAAAAGAATTAGGATAGCAAGTGTAGGGTCACCAACAATACTCCTGTATGAAGCATTTAATACATAAGTGTTTAAACAAAAAGTCAAAACGTTAAGTGCATGCTGTTTCGCTGAGTTTTACGCTGCTTTACGTTTATATAAAGGCACCTAATCTGGCAGGAAACACTTTATATGTTTCATTCTTAGAATATGTTTCACACAGGAAGATCAGTGGTGGCACACTCCTTCATATCTCCATTTGCCCTGTAAATAACCATCT
This sequence comes from Fundulus heteroclitus, assembly GCF_011125445.2. Classification (NCBI taxonomy): domain Eukaryota; kingdom Metazoa; phylum Chordata; class Actinopteri; order Cyprinodontiformes; family Fundulidae; genus Fundulus; species Fundulus heteroclitus. The sequence goes on along the minus strand of NC_046363.1, from coordinate 22,500,317 downwards.
ATGGTCTTTGTCCATAACTGCCGAATGCAAACATAACAGGTGAAAGGTTCACAAAACAGGCTTTGCATAAACCGCTACGACTTGTTTGTTTGTTTGTGTTTTTTTTTTTTTTTTCAGATTAGAGTTGAAACAAGCCGTTTTTGGTCTTGGCCCCAGACCAACTGAATAAAGACACCAAGAGAGTTATCTACTTCTGGTAATATATTAACAGCTTGTAACCTTTCAATAGAACCCCACTTCAAAGTTCTTGCACTGGATTGCACGTGCACCGTCATGCTTACACATGCAAGCACAGCAAATCCTTTTTATTTATTTGTTATTAAATCCAAACATGCATTTTCAGCTGTTCAACAGCTTTTCTTTCACAGTTTCTTTGTCAGAGTAGCTTTTTTTCCCCCCTTCCTGCAGGCTTATGCGCGCATCAATCCACTGGACATGGAGTTGTTCACCGAGGCTCTGCAGAAATTGACTATAAATATATGGCAAACAAATAGACATTCATTTTTCTCCCTGTGCACTTCACATAGAGGAGCTTCACTTTTATTTATTTTTTACCATCCAACCACACTGTAGTGTTATTATGTCAGTGGTTCACTACAGAAGGCGACAACCACAGACGTTTTTTACATAAAGACGGAGGGTGGGGAGGACAGTATAAAACATGACTTTTTGATCATGTTTCATTTGGAAGCATCTACCTCTGGCGTCGGTTTCGACAAGGTCACCACATACACAAGCAGCGAGGACCTCGGCTCGGTTTACAGCGGAAGGGGGGGAAGACTCGGCAGACGTAACAAAGGAGGCAAGCAGCAGAGATGGCGAGAAACAGCAACAGAAAGACGAGAGCGAGGGAAAGGAAAAGGGGAAGAGAGATGTAAGATGCAGAACTCTGCGGAGGGAAGGAAGGGGGGGAGAGAGAAAGGTGATAAGGAACAGGGAGGACATAGAGGAGAAGCTATAAGTTCTGCTTTCCCCTGACCCACATTGAGCAGCGCCTGCAGCATCAGAGCGCCATTGCCCACCCCTAGCTGCTGCTCGCCGAGAGATCCCCTCCGACGAGCAACGCAGCAAAAGCAGCAGCAGAAGCCGCTGCCACGGTCTGCTCTCTGGCAACAACCCCACCTCAGCAACACCGTGTCAACACTGTAATGACATCACATCTGAAGCACGGGCATCTCCTGTCTTCAAAGCGCCAGCTACGCGGGCAGACAAAGCCAGCTGACACCCCAGCAGTTTAGACGGACTGGAGGTGCACAAACACAAAGATGAGCAGCCAAAAAAGCCTCTCCAGATTTCCCCCTGTGTCAGCCTATAATTAGAGCGGTGACACGGACACACACAAGGCTTAGATGTTACTATGGGAGAACAAAGGAAGCCTTCAAGACTGTGAGCCATGCACGCAGCATGGGAACCTTGACTCAGGACTGACACCTCCACCGGCGTACGGGAGGATGACAACACAGTGTAGTGTAGTGGAGGGGACAGGACGTGCTCTGTTCTGCTCATCAATCAGATGTAGGAAGAGAGACCCCCCCCCCCCCCCCCCCCCCATGTGTGGTACTCCTTTCTTCGCACACCAGAAAGCTGTATAAACCTCAGACTTGGGTTTGTGCGGCTGCACCCCCAGGTGAGATGCTCTCTAGCAGGGTTGTACCTTCTCACTTATGCTGCAGCTGCCAGCTCCTCCAATACCACCCAGCCCCCCCACCCCCACCTCTTTCTTCTTTGCCACAGCCATGACTCTTCTCCCACTGCCCCCACTGAGTGTTTACTCCTTGCATTGATCCGTTTGCTTCAAAGCAGTAGCATTTTCTCTGCGGGAGGGATCGTGCAATGGTGCATTGGGAAAGCAAACCAAATTTCTTTTTTTTTTTCTTTTTTTTTTCTTGACAGTGCGCTGAGGTGTTGGAAGAAAAGAAGTGAGAGCAACCCCGAATGTCCCTGATGGGGGACATGCCACCTATGCAATATGCGCCACCGCTCATAGAAACACAGTGATTACCCCTGTCCAGCGAGAGGCTATATATAGAAAACAAAAACATCATTATCAATCCGAGCTCTTGCATGGAACAGAGAGGGGAGGTACCGTGCAGCACAATGTGTACAAGGGTTTTAACAGGGAATTTGCTGCATACAGGCGAGACGTCACCTTCGCCGGAGTACAAACGAGTATGCTCTCAATGCCAGCGGGCAGATCCATAACATGTAAGGCTTTTTTTTTTCTACCCCCCGATATTTCAAAGAGACATTTTCCTGTCTGGCCGTGCAACAGTTCCGCCTGCGCCTTTAAGAGGCGGACCGTCCGTGTGGCAGCAGACAGTAGGAACAGGCAGCGGGGTTCAGTCTGTTTTGTCTTCACAATGACTCCAGAGTTCTGCATCACCGCTCGGCACACTCCGATCGCGCCGCGCAACGAGCGGAAGACGCGCAGAACACGCAGGCGGGCCAGCCAGAAAAAACAAAAACCAAACAAACAAAACAACAACAACAAAAACGTAAACAGGGTCAAATCCCGCAGCAGGGACTTTGGACAGATCAAGAGGGCAGATGCTGGGACTCCGCGTCTCTGGGGGCTTAACAGTGAGCGCGCATGAGTGGAGTAGCAGGGGAGAATTACTACTATGCCACAAATCAGGAAGAAACCCCCCCCCCCCCCCCCCCCCCCCCCCACACACACACACACACACACACTCCTCCCCCTCCCTGAGTAATAGTACTAAGAATAGCTCACCAGTCTGTCCACGGCCACTGCCTGCAGATCATATCCAGGGATCCTTCCTGTCAGTGTCAATGTACGTCCATGTATGCCGGGATCGTTCTTCCAGATTCTGTCCTTTGTGCAGCTCTCTCCGCTGGAGCCCTGTGAAATCCGGTTCACGGGCTGCTCTGCCCCTTGCAACAAGGGCCGCCGGTAAAAAAAAAAAAGGACGTTCCCCTCTGCCGCAGACCCCACCAAGACCTGCGTGAAGGACTGCTCCAGTGAGTGTTATGCAAGGCCACCAGTCTGCCAGCTCTCTCTCTCCCTCTCTCTCTCTCTCTGCCTGGTTGCTTTTCTGTCTCCTGCTCCCTGTGTGAGTGAGTGTTTCTGCCTCCCTTCCTTTCCCTCTCCACCTCCCTCCCCTCACTCACTCGCTCGCTCCCTCCCTCCTGTTTCTTTCTCTCTCTCAGTACTCCACTGACACAGCTCCTCCCCCAGCCAGCCTCATCAGCCGCATCAGGTATTCATTCAAAAAAACACACTCCACTTGGCTCGGCGCCCAGACTACGCTCACACTGAGAGGGAAGGGGAGGAGGGAGCAACAGACAGACAGAGAGAGAGAGAGAGAGAGAGAGAGAGAGAAAGAGAGATGGAGACTGAAAAGCTTTGCTCAGACGGAGAGCATGAATGTGAGCTACTGTGGGAGATTCGCATTGACATGTGCAGGCCCAGACAGCATACATGCACGCATGCAAACTAGCCCAGGATTAAAACCTATAACGCTTCTTCTTCGTGTCCGTTTTCAAACATATTATTTACCCCCATGAGTGAAATCCGCCTCTGATCTTCCATGTGCTGCACCAAAGCTTCTTCTCAGCTACAGATGGGTTTCAAAACAACTCCACTTTTTTAGGCCACAGGAATTTTTCTTTTCTTTCTTCCCCAAAGGTATTTCCTTGAGCGAAGACGGGCGGTACTGGTAAACGCCGCCCATGCTTGATTATCTGGAGCTGCTCACACAGCGAGATCCTGGATGGGCACCTGACTACAGTGAGACCAACACGCACATTGTAAACACGGACAGAAGAAGCACCCCTCAACAAGTTTTAGAGAAACATAGTGATGTATGCCTAGCATGTCACCTTGCGTGTCTCTGTGTTGCCTTGTGATCGACTGGCGATCTGTCCATGGTGGACCACCCCGTCATGCCCATTGTCCACCGGAGACAGGCACAATGCCCCGAGGAATAGAAAATGCATGAATAGAACCACATCAGGGGGTTCAGACTCCAGGCCTCGAGGGTCGGGTTCCTGCAACTTTTGAATTTATGTCTGCCTTTTTAACACGCTTGACAAAAATGATTAGCTCGTTAACGGAGATCTGGCGACACGCTAAGGGAGGAATTTTGCCATTTGTTTATTTCATTCTTGGGTCGTCTACCACAGGTCTGGGAGCTTAAGTGTCCTTCACAGAATCTTTGTTTTTTCCAAGAATGCACTCTTCTGGACTGAAATCTCCAATTTGTCTCAAGGTATCTGTTGTAGCCACTTCTCCTGTGTAGGGGTGGCTGCCCCGGATGCTCCAGTGAACCCTGGGCACGGCTGTTGCCTTCACCTGCCAAGCTCTTCCCTCAGCCCTCAGCATTTCTCTATTTATTTTTTTTCATGTTCCTTTTTCTCGATGTTTCCATCATTTGGGTTGGCCACATGTGGGGTGGCCACATTGATCACAACGGCTGTCGTAATCATAACACTACTTTGTTGGCCTCAACCATTTAGTCAGTTAAGTCAAAGGATCTCAATCTCAACAGCTTGGTTATTTTTCACCAATTTGACAGCGATTTCCACTTTGACCTAGGGGTCTCCAGACTGCATTCTACACAAATGTTTCTATACACTATACCGGCTACTTTCTTATGGTATTCCTTTCCTGCCAGTATCTTACACCGCAGAGTGAGATGCTGGATTGTTTCTGGGGACTCTTTGCACATGTTGCCTCTGGGGTCTTGCCTCTGGGTGGATCTGTGCCTCTACTGCTCAAAGCATGGTCCAGTACTGCCATTACAAGTATCAGGTCAAAGCTTTGCCATTGGTAGGATTTGGTGAAACTGGCAAATTCAGCTGTCGGTGGTTCATGCCATGAAGGTTCTCGGGGTGTTGTTGACCTGTACAGCGTCAGGCCTTCCAGTATCCACATCTGGGTCGTTGAGTTGTAGGCTTTCTTGTACTCAATCTAGGAAACTGGAATTTTTACCAATGCCTTTTTGGGCCTCTGTTGTGCATTGATCCCTGGGCCTGCTTATCTTAGCTGTTAAGGGCTTCCTTGTTGTGGGGAGACAGGTCATTGGGCAGAAGTTGGACGCGATTGTTGCCTTCAGGAGATCTGCCATTATCAGGGGTGTTCAGTCCTTAGATAGCCAATCAAGTTGTATCTGTAATCATTTGTACTGCTAGGTGCTCATAGAGAAAGTCAGCTTCTGGAGCCAGCAGGCATGGATCATGTTCAAGTTTGGTGTTGTCCAGTTCTTCATACCTGGGACTTGTTTGCACAGGGTTTTTGAAATCCTGATATATTTATTTTTCTTTTATTTATAAGGATAACATCTTACAGCTAATAAACCCCAAAATTGTATTTCTCTCAAACGTATAATAATATTTAAGATCAGGAATTTCGTTTTAAGTACTCTACAATACCTAATACTTGGTCAGGGCTCCTTTTGCATCAATTACTGTATCAACACAGTGTAACAATTAAAAGATCAGCCCGTGGCTCGGCTGAGGCGGTAAAGAAGCCCAGGTTGCTTTAAGACCAGATTTCACCCCGTCTGCATTGTTTGCTCGGGTGTCTTTCATCTTTCTCTTTGTAACATCCCATAGATTCTCTATGATGTTAAGGTCAGGCAACTGTGTTGGCCAGTCAGCTACGTCATTTAAGCAGGTATTGATGCTTTTGGTAGTGTGGGCTGGTTCCCAATGCTGCAAGAAATCGAAATCCACAAAGCTCCATAAAGCTTTCCAGCTGAGGTAAGCTTGAACAGGTAAGCAAGCTCCCAGAACCTTTCTAGTAAAGGTAAATTTAACTTTCTTTGACTGGGGGACTTGTTGTGTATGTTATCTTGTATTTGACATTTAATTTACCTTCCAAATATCTGCTGAAGGCTGATTTATATAATCTTGAAAATTTATCAAATGTAATATTTAGCCCATTCGACATATAAATAGGTATTTATGAGGTTAAAATTAAATGAATGAAATTAAAGTGCTTTTTGTCTTTGTAATGACTAAGTTACCACCTGTCATCATATCTTCCACTTCTTCATTATACTTTGCACTGAATAGGGTCTGGAGGGTTAGCTTGTCCTCACTCTAAGTCAGAACATTTATAACAGAACTGAGAAACCAATTGAAAGTATAAATTAAAACATAATGACTATGACAAAGTGTAATAAATAAATGGATGAGTGTTAAACTTTTGAATGAACGGAACAGGAAGCTTTTTTACTTTCATATTTTCAGCTGGAATCGTCCTTGTCATGACTTGCAGCTAGCTTAGCAGAAAGAGAATGTCAGAGGTAGTTTTTGTTTGTTTGTGTGTTTCCTAAATGATAAAAAACATTTAATATTTAATTAATAAGGGTTGGTCTTCGATCGCGCCAAGCTGCCACTTTACTGCGAGACATTGCATAGTATCAGGTTTGGTCTGGCATTATTTACAATATATTTATAAATTAAGCAAACCGGCATTATGATCGTTCTGCGATACTGCCACTAGGCTTCGCCACATCTGTTTATATTTGTTAATGGTGCCTGAGAGCAAATTATTTTTCATCTTAAAAAGGACTATCAAAGCAGTTTCAAGATGGAGGCTTGTTGTATATATATGTTTTTGTTTTTTTTATAAACATATTACGTGGCTATATACTTTTTACTGTACAAAAAGACCTGTTAATTAAATAAAGGTCTGCACAACATGTTATCAGGTTTTGAACGATCACATCTCCTGATGATCACCAGGGTGAGGTGTTCCACAGATTATTGTGACAAGGTGTGAGGCAGTTAGGCTACTGCTTTAACTGCTGTAAACAATCAAATACACTCATGCGTAATGTTGCTCAGTGGTGGATGTATTGGCATGGTTTGAAGACTTTGCAGATTGGAGAATTAGCAGGAAATGCGGTTTCAGGGATCAAATATTTCCTGGCCTAATTATGGCTAATGTGCTGCTTTAGACTCCGAACATTGCATTTTGCCATAACCTATAGGACTAAAGTAGCTACACCTCCCTCCCAAGTGCTTAAACGATGATCTCCAACCCCCAGAGCGCAGGTGCGCCTACGCTCACAAACAGGCAGCTCTCTGCGACCATCGGCTTCCTAAAATGCTTTTGACAGTGTTTTTTTTTTTTTTTTTTTTTTTTACAGTTGTAGTGGGGAAATCTACTGAGGCCTTCCAATTTTTCTCGTAAACATGAACGCGGTTCATTTATTTCAGCTCTTAGCCATGTTCAAAGTCCACAGTGAGAGCAACGGAGCTACAATGAATGGCTAACCGCTAGCCTAGTCGCTAAGCTAACTGGATACATAAACACTAGAAGTGCGCATGCACAGCCAGCAAGCAGAAACTTGGAAGGAAAGAGCACGGACACTGGCGTTACGTGAGCGCGTGAGAATGACTGACATGTGGGACGACCAATAGATAAGACGATTCCTACGGAACACGAGGGACCGAGGGGTGTGAGTATATAACGTCTATGGGTCAGAGCAGGAATAAAACTTTTACAAATCCATGCCCTTCGGTTTGAACGGCGGAGATTGGTCGTAGTTTTTACAGGCCGGAAGCTCACACAGGCAATGAATTTTTTAACTTCCTTTTTCTGAATATATAATGTATTGACTACTTTCAGGATGGAAGGAAGATTTTACCCAGTATAATATAAAGTGTTTCTGAATAGGATTTCCAACTATAGCTTTAAGAGACTGAATTTACTTTTTTGTGTTATTCACCATCAGTCTGGCGGGGGGCAGCATGGGCCTCTTCATAACCGTGGGCCCAAGGCGGCCACACCCCCCGCTGGCTCTGCTACAGGGCACAGGTGTAAGTTGAGTTTCAAGTCTTTAATTTTGGCAATTTAAGTGTGACTTGATTCCCAAGTTGTGAATCTCCTTTAAACTCTTGAACAGGTTTTCCTCTCAAACTCGTGGTTAACGCTGTTGCTTGTGCGCTTCTTTCAAACCACACTTTCTCCTTCCTCTCAGCTTTCCATTAATATGCTTGGATACAGCACTCTGCCAATAGCCAGCTGCTTCTTTTAATTACCTTTTGTGGTCAGTCAGTCAGTAAATGACAAATTGTCAAGTCAGCAGTCTGCCCTGTGGTTGTATATGTCATAAAATGGTCATACAATAATATTTCTGTATTTCATTAGTTTTATTTAACATAAATAAATAAAAAAGGAGGTTTTCATTTACTATAAGTCAAAATTATTGAAATCAGCATAACTAATTGTTTGAAGTATGTTTGTGTGTAATTAATCACCACACTATATGAGATTAACATTGTTACCTGAATTACTGACATAATTTCACTGTTCCAAGACCTTCTGCGTTGCACCTGTGGAAAACAACTATTTTGTGTTTCACTCATACAAATACACTCAGCTCATACGAATGTCCACAGGACTGGCACACAGATGTAGACCCTCAATAATAATTGCACCTACTCTGTTTCCTCAGCTGTTCAACTTGACAAAAAAAAAAAAAGGGCAGTGTGTTTCCATTGCCAAGCAGCTGCAGCCTTGTCTTCTCCTGTGACTCATATTTCTAGAAAATAAATAAAAATAAAGCTGCCAAGTCACTTTAAAATAAAAAGACTATACAAAACTGTACAGAATATTCAGAGAATGAAAAGCACCTCCGTATCACTCTGCTGTACCAGTATGAGGTCACCCTCAAATGTCTCTGGCTTCTTTGCCTTGAAATGACTCATTATAGGTGGAAATAAATGTCATCTTGTTGAGCTGAAAAGAGCCAAAACACCAGTTTTAGGCAGCAGACAGTTGACTCTGTTGAGGAGCTCAGCAGTGAGGCTGAAGGGAGCTCTTTGAAGCTCAATCAAAGACTTCAGCACAGAGAGAAAACAACCCTGCTAACATCTCTTTACATACAGTTGCTTACAGCAGTCCAACCAGACCGAGGGGTTTTTGCTGGCCCAGGTGCATGTATTCTTTCTCTTTTGAGCACGCACAACTACAGACTCTGCAGCAAGCACCACATTCCACATTGTGGTGCAAACAAAATGAGAGGGGGTGGAAATTCATTACAGGCTTTATGTCATCTTACAAAAACTAGACGTTGAAAACAGACCCGAACGGCAGTAGGATGGCAGGAGGAAGAGGGAAGCGGGACAGGACTGTTTCAACAAATAAATGTCGAACTGTGCTCCCATTTAAAAAAAGAAAAGGGGCCCGCACACACACACACATCCTCTTTGTTCTTTTACTCTTTTTTTTTGGAAAGCAGCTTTCTGAAACAACAAATAGGAAAGCTGAAGCAACTTCCAGCAGCAGCAGCAGCAGGTTATGTCACCTGTGTGACTGTCACTGCACTGCAAGCACAAATACAAATTCCTAAAGCCACAGTCATAAGGAAGCTTTTGCTGAAACCTAAAATAAATTCAAAGATATGGAGAATATTACCTTGAAATCGGTGCGAGTCAAACCAAAAATTATCCAAGCATCTTTTCTGGCTGTCTGCACTGCTCCCTCACCACTTAAGTGTGCCACCAGCACTAAAGGAGACATGTCCAGACATGTAACACTGGTCCACTTGCACATGGGGATTGCAGAACAAGTGGCATGTCTTCCAGATAGACATTAAAAAAAAACGTTTTTAAGATGTTTTTTGGGATATCTAAGCAAAGATGTATGTTAAAGTGTAATTTCAACACTGCAGCTAAATCATCTAGGTGGGCGGGTACATTAAGGCTTAATGTATATTGTAAAGAATCCTAACCAGCATTTTGTAGTTCTTTTTATTGTTTTCTGGCAAAAGTAAATCACTCACTAATGTAGAAACATACGAGCCATTTATTGGTTTATTAGTTATTTTTGATTAAATTAGAGCCACGGTCACAAAAGGTTTGACTAGTACTTACTCTGAAAGAAATTTGTCCATTTACATGAGGTCGTAAGAACACAAACAAAGATCTTTGATAGTATGTACTACAGATACATATTTATACATGCTTAGATAAGTAGACACAGTGACAGACAAAGTGGATGTTTTCTTAAAGGGACAGTGTGTAACTAATTTGTTTTTTTATTACCAAAAGTCCAGTATTGCTTTCATAAATAAATATTCTGCCAAAGTCTATTAAAATCGCATCAACAATAAAAGAATTATCATAGTGTAGAATGAGCTGTTTATAAATACATAGGTGGTGGTGTACCCAAATGGAAGACGGCATATTGCATTGTCATTTTTGATTACAGTTGCCGAAAGGGGACAAACTTGTTAGCCTTACGCATTTTACCTGCATATGAACATGTGTTGTTGGTGGTGGAGGACTGTAAAACAAGCAAAGACGACCGTAGATCATTCTATTTGCCGTTTTCTGTTGAAATGGAGGACCAACCATACTCTTTACCCTGCGGGAGGGAAGAGAAAGTAACCAAGAAAAGAAAAAGAAGTAATACCAGGGATAAAACAAGAGTCTTCATTGGCGTAGCTTTAACCAGGTGGAGAGAATTCATGAGGGAGCAGGGATTCAAAACGGATGTGGAGGTTGCAGGCTTACTGCTCGACAGGTAAGTTTCAATATAAGAAACTTATTTTGAATGGCAATTTAATATAACAGTGAAGTTTATTTTGGCGTTATGTTAGAAAGAGAGCAGTGTGTAGTCCAGCGACTACTCTGTCCTCCCGGGAAATACAGCTAGTTTCTTTGTTAGCTAACACTGGACGAGCTCCATTGCAACAGCTATCAGTCACTGTTATTCTTCACAGACGTTTTACCAGCAGGCAACGGCACCCTTGTTTCATACATATTTTCAGAGAGATTTTCCATGTATTTTGTCATTTATTTTGGCACTTGAACTTGTGCAGGATGTTGACATTGTCACATTTTCTGACACTCGGCGGCTTCTGTAACAGTTTTTATGTGCTTAACAGCGAGGCACTGGGGCTCGCCGTTCTTGGTCGTTTGCATTTCATTCAGTGCACCACTAGATAGGAGTAAATCTTACGCACTAAGGCTTTAAATTGTTTTTCAACAATCTCAACCCAGCACATCATAAAATGCACATTAAAAACAGATTAATTATGAATGTAAAAACTAATACTCAATGTTTTATGATAATTTCCTATAAGAAACAAAACGTCTTGATTGAATGAACATAAATATAAATCTGTCAGGTTCAGGTGCATTTTAAGCACACTTTGTTTGGCATTGGTTGTTTTGCCTTGTTTTTGGCCGGCAGAGATTATTAATTTGTGTCTTAGTGATCGCAAGTATTAGTATAAAAATATATAATTGTAAATAAAACAGTTTGATTAAAAATTAACTGAGTGCTTCCTGCCACTCAAATTATGGCGGACATAGCGACGTGTCATTTTTTTGTTCCAAACGTCGTCTGCTCTTTTATGTGTATTTACATACCCAATTAAATAGCTAGCTATTTGTCTAGTTCACCTGATAGCTATGTATAGTTTATGGAAATAAATAAAACTTCAGACGTGCAATTTTAAAACAAATTTCAAGATATAAAAAAAAAGTGCAACCAGGGGGGAGACACACATCAGTGAAAAAGATAGTGAAAAGCTTGGTGTGTGTGTCGTGAGCTTTGGGCTGGGGGGGGTGGGGGTGCTGCACTCAGACAGGTCGCTCCTGCCTGAGTGCAGGCCCGTCTCTGCTGCTGCGTACTCCACACTATGTGGGGAGAATGTGAAAGTGCTTACTGCCATGGAAACAAGAGGCAGCTCCACAGCCTCCAGTCCCCATTAGGAAGGATGGGCGGCAACGTGGCTGCAGCTCAATGGTGGTGTAGCATGACACTCTGAAAGAACCTATTGAAAGCCAATGGATTCAGCAGTTAATGAAAAGAGCAAAGGGACAGCAAATCCAGCAGGCAGGTGATCCCGAAATCACCTTCCTTCCTTTGTCCATACATGCTCCGGTTTTATTTATGAGCACTGAACCTCCTTTTAACAGTTTCGAATAGATAAGAAGTTCCTCTCTAAACTTTCGTTTTGCTGCACAAATGATGACAACTTTGATGTGCAGAAATGATTTGACATGAGTAAGGAGGAGCTTGAAGCTTAATTTATATATATATATATATATATATATATATATATATATATATATATATATAAGCAGCAGTCTTGTTAGTGTCAAAGTCATTCATCGATTTCAAGAAGTTAAAGTGCCTGCTAAAGCATCTAAAATCTGATGTAATCTTTCTTTTTTTTTAAACTTTATAGTGATGTTTGTCTTTTAAAGAAAGCAGACCGGTTGAGGATATGTGTTTCTTACCTTGGATACTGACTCTCACAAAACATCTATCAGTGCAAAAATGATTCATACAGTAGTTGAGTAAATAAAGCTTGAGGTGGACAAGTAGATCAGTAATATTCTAATCAACATGTAACAGGAGAATTATTATTGCGCCTTTTATTGTTTTCTGCAGATACCCTACTGATAAACGGCAGCTATAAATGCTATAAACATTGACATTTTGACGTCGTAAATATTCTTCACAAGCGACGAATCCTGGTGAAACTGCTGCGGCTTTACCCAAGGATACCATCAGACTGGCTTCCTTAACTCTGTGTTATGTGCTCTGTAAGTGGTGAAAGCCAAATTCAGCAGAACAAAACAGATTTCATCCTGAGTGCCAAGACTCTTTTCATTCAGCTGAAAATAGCAAGCCACTGCTTACGCACATCTCCAGAACATAGTTTAGGCAACTAAAGGATCGGGTGGGAGTGATTTGTGGAGGAGGAACACAGCCGCAGAAGGAACTCGGCAGGGTTGGTTTGAGCACATGAACCAAATGAATCAGACACGCACCAGATTGTGTAAGGGGGGGGGGGGGGGGGCTGCACGATGAGGATCCAGGAAGCAAAGTTATTGTTGGCTTATAATCATGGTTCTCAGAGATGTTCACATGAGATCTGGAGGATGAGTTATAAGAAAACATTTCCAGTAAACATAATCTGTTTTTTATCTGGTAACATTATGCAATGACAGGACGCCGTTTCTAATGAGGTTACATGTTGTATCTGCTGTTACAAATGCCACGTTTGGAGTAAGGAGCTGTGAGTTTAACCGTGACTGACTGAAATGGCCTCGGTGACCTCGGCCCAACCCGCTTTTCCTTCCAAATCCAATCAGCAGATGGCACTTTACTCTCCTGTTACAATTAAGCTGCAACCAAGACATGCCTGATAGTATGAACATTATTCCTGCTCTTTTTCTTCATTTCTTCCACATTCTACTAAGAACAGCTGAGCTTTATTCCCACTCGGTCAGATTCACTATAACTGCTGGAGAGAACTTAAGAAGGGTGAATGCTGAAGCCGAATAATACACTCTTTGTGTCTCAGTTGAACTGTGCAGGATAAATGTAACAGTATATGTGAAAAACAGTTTTAAATTATTGATCTATGTCAAAACATTTTACTGACAAAATCATACATTTACTTTAATATACTTATATAATTCATATACTATACACTATCCTTAGTATATGTAGTAGTAATAACTACTGTTGTGGGCAAAAGGTTAGTCAGTGATGCAAATTATTTTTTATCAGTGTGCAATTTTTGTTTGTTTGTTTGTTTAGTTTATAATTTGTGTCATTGTTGCGTTTGAACATGCACCTCTGTCTCAGTCCTTTGCAGGTTTTCTCCAAGGGTCATTTTGTAAGTATCCGCATCCACCTTCCCATCAACTCTGACCAGCTTGAGCAACCCCACAGTAGCTTCACTGGAACCCATGTTCTAATATATATATATATATATATATATATATATATATATATATATATACATCCATTTTCTAACACACCTATCCCTTGTGGGGTTACGAGGGGTGCTTGTGCCTATCTCCAGCCTATCTCAATGGGCGAGAGGCACACATGATAGATAGATAGATAGATAGATAGATAGATAGATAGATAGATAGATAGATAGATAGATAGATAGATAGATAGATAGATAGATAGATAGATAGATAGATAGATAGATAGATAGATAGATAGATAGATAGATAGATAGATAGATAGATAGATAGATGTTTTTTGGTAAACTGAAAACAAGAGATCTTCAGCAAATTAGTTGCATTGGATTTCAGGGCATCAAAGGGAACTATTGCATCAGTTAATGTAAAAATCTTATTTAGATTCCAGCTTCCTCCCTTCTCACGTCTTTGGAAACTTTGGGTTAATTGCCCATGAATATGTGCGTATTTCTGAATGCAACTGGGTGAAGGTTACCTGACTCCGCCAGATAGATTTGCTCCGCATATCCATCTGGAAACCTTCCGTTGAAGTAATTTTGGGAAGGGGCGAAAATACTGGTTAGCTGATTGGCCTATGTTGGTGATAGACGGGCCAAATAAACCAATCAGATTCGTCGTCGCTCTGTTACGAGCGACGACGAAAACACAACCACAAGCCAAGCTACTCTTGCTGCTGCAGGTAAAGGCTCGTTAGCTCAGCAAAGAAATACTCTGTAATTCCGATAAAACTTGCTCGATAGCCACGCTAACGCTAGTTTCATCGGCTGAAGCCGCCATGTTCTTTAGACTGAACTGTCGCGCTTCCCGTTGCGTCACACCTCAACCCGCCTCAAAGCCAACGCTGATTGGACGTTCGTTTGGTGAACGGCTCCAAATTTTCTTTAACGGAGAGTAGCCAGACTGATCTGCGAGTGAAACCTTGAAAGCTCGCGAGATCAGGATGGTCTCACGAGGCTAGGGTGAAGGTGACTCCAGTGAAAAGAACTTGAGTGGTCAGACTAGAAAAGCACTGTATGAATTCAGCCCATTTAACATTTGTGTTAGCAACGGTCACATTTAAAGAAAAGCATGATGCCATTATCCATGTGCATACAACCTCACATGCAAAGAAGTTACTGGATCATCAAGGATTCCAGGTTTGGTTTCTATGAAAAAGGTTTCGGGACATCCAAGCATAGAAACCAATTCTTGCTTCATAAATGCACTTCCTCATTACTGGCAGGAGGTGGCGCATAGGATTGCAGATGAATGCCTTTGTGACAAGGATGGTGACAAAGAGGTCTCCTCTGGCCAGAAAAACAGATGGACCAAAGAGTGAAATTCAACAAGAAGTACAGTGGATGAATCACAGAAGACTGAAGCACAGTTATTTCTTCTGATTTCTTTGGACATCTGGAAAATAATTTGACTGGAGGGGAAAAGGTGAATGTCCCCAAGAATGAAGAATCCTGTTCTTTCTCATCCAAGAGATAAGGATTTGCTAAATTCTACTTTTTACCTAAGCACTGCCATAAGTTAAAAAAATATCAATACATTCCCCAAAGACTGACCTTTGTAGCTACAAGCAATAAAACCACTTCTGAAGTGAGAACATAAATGGTGATTGAAAAACATTAGAGGTACAGAAACCCATCGAAAAAAGCATAGAGCCGTATTTTTAGATTTAATCAGGGCTCACTTGTAGCTTTTTTATCCTCTGTAACTTGTCTTTTGGATCAAACATGCACCGAAGTCTGCTCATGGCTTTGCTTCATTAAAAACTGAAATAATGCCATATGAATAGTGAGTGTTGGACTTCTCTACAGCTAATGCAGCATCCACGGTTGTCTTGACAACTCACACTAGTCACTGCCTCAAAGCGAAAATTCAATGTACAAAAAAACAGCCAGAAACCTATTGTTATGGCATGGAAAATGGTATAAATGTGCTGCCACACTTTAATGCTTTCACTTAGTCCCTCTTTGTGCCTCTACATCATTCATCCAGCGTGCACCCACCTCATATCCACATCTATTTTTAAAACAGCAAAGTGAACTAGAGCGCAGGCAATGTTGTTCTGTCTAAAAATTGTGTTTAATGGCTCTCCTCTTGTCACAGAGATTATTAGATTCGTCAGAAATTGCCATATAGGGGAGTAAAAAGTTTGTGGACTGTCCTCTTTTTTTTATTTTTAAGAAAGTTACTGAACGGAAATATGCTCAAGCTTTCAATGATCCTTAAATTCCTTGATTGGGATCGAATAACAGCAACAAAAAAATAAATGTCCTGTTGTTTACAAATTTGTTGTACAGTGCCTTGTACATTTTGTCACATTACAACCATTGATGTTAATGTATTTCACAAGGATTTTATGCGATGGACCAACATAAAGTAAGGCATGAATGTGAAGTGGAAGGAAAGTTATTCTTGCTTCTCAAACAGCTTTACAAATGAAGATCTGAAAAGCGTTACCTTGTTGCAATTACAGCTTCAAGTCTTTTCTGGAATTTTCATGCTTCGCACATCTGGTATTTTTGTCCCTTCTTCTGTGGTAAATAGCCAAAGCTCAGTCACGTTGGATGGAGATTGTCTGTCTGTAAACATTTTAAATGCTCAGTAGGGTTTGGGTCTGGGTCATTCTGTATGAATATACTTTAACATTAACCCTAACCCATTGGAGCTCTGACTGTGTGTCTAGTGTTGTTGTCTACAAGAAAACCAACCTGTGTCCATGTTTTTTGCTTGTTTGTTTGTTTGTTTTTGTCCTGTACATACCACCATCCATCTTCACACCAACTCTGGAGAATCTTCCTTGCTCCTGCAGAAGAAAAGCATCCCTGCAGTAGGACGCTGCCACCACTTTGATCCCCTTGGGAATGGTGTGCTCGTACTGATGTGCAGTATTAGTTTTCTACCTAACGTAGCATTTTGCATGCAGGCCAGACATTTTCCTTTCGGACTCATCAGACCTACGCACCTCCTTCCACCTGCTAATCGCAGCAGCTGGATGACTTGGGGCTGATTGGAAACAACACCTCCAGTGGCTTTCTTTCAACAATAACTTTACTTTTGCTATTCCCCCAAAGAGACCCGATTTTTAGAGTTCACATATAGTAGTTGTCCTACCAACAGAGTCTCCCTCCTGAGCTGTGGATCTCTGCAGCTCCTCCAGAGTTGACTCTTCACTGAGAGTAAACGCTCTCCTTGCTCCCGCCAGTCAGTTTAGATCCTGTGTTGGTAAGTTTGCTCTTTATCTCTTTCCCAGGCATGCCACGATGTGAAAATGTACAGTCATGACTACTGTCAGCACTGTGATAATGGGCCCAAATATTATTGTTATTATTTCAAATGTGTTTTGAAAATGCATAAAAATATTAACACAGGTTAATTCACTAACAATGAAGACATCGGAGCAATGTAATTATCAAACTCAATATTACGATTATTGGTAGGGACCGCAGTGGTGGGAATATTATTTTGTATTTGTTGACAAACTTCAAAATTATCCGTCGTTAAATGACATTATGGACAAATTAAAGTCTGCAGAGCAAACCCACAATGCACTGAAAGCAGTTTTACTGTTTTTAAAAATGTGGTTTTGGAAGAACTTGAGACTCTTATTGTGAAGGTAAGCAGGAAGTTCAGTCTCAGTTTATCTGTTGGCCTAATACTTTTAACTTCTACTTTTAAAAAGGTAGAAACTCTCAGGCAGACACCGCTCCTCATTTTATGCTGTCCTGTTGAATATTAATCTAGGCTACAAAGTTGTTAGTCCAAGAAAACGCAGAAGTTAGAAACAAGTTAAACAGATAAACCAGAGGGCCGGCTAAAAATGACCCTACTTAGTATGAGCCAATAGGCAAGGCAAGTTTATTTAAAAAGCACTGTTCAGTAACAAGATGTTACAAAGTGCTTGTGGCATGTGGTTTCCTTATGCATGCAGTTAAGACATACTTTAAAAAAAAAACTTCCTTGTGTGGAGTTACAAGAGTGTCTGAGTTGCTGCATTATAACCCTTAGGTTTTTAATACTGCAGTTATGACTGAAGGTCTTTTTCTACTGATTTCATTTGAAAATGGTGCTAACTGTGGGAAATTATTAAATTTTCGCGAGCTGGACTGAACGTCGCTCCCTGAGCTGTTCAGGCTCAAAGCCAGCGATACTGTTCTGTAACCAAACTCTCCATAAAATTGTACACATTTCCAAACCTATGAGGCACGTACAGAATAAACTCTGTTCATACAGATTCAGTTTCATGCCATTGTTTCCTCAGAATCTTATTTTGGGGTATCAGAGTCAAATGAAAAGCTACTCTTTTTAAATTTGTTTAAAAAGAGGAAAACCTTGTGCAGTTTTACTTCACTTTACATTAAACAAACTGATTTGTGTTCATCTAATATGTAAACTCCCAAAATGACCCCGTAGTTTGTGACAAAATGTGGAAATATTCCAGTGAGCAGGTCTACTCTTTATCACCGGCTCCTTCCTCTCAGGCAGGACTCAGCCAGCCTGTCGTTGCTGACTCCACTTGAGAGGAACACCGACAGGCACAGACACACTGAGCGAGCAACAAGCAGCAGCAGCGGCGACGGCGGCGACTACAGGCAGTGTTTCCGCCCACGTCACCTTTCCATGCACCACTTCAAAAACACCTGGATTCTGCTGCCGTCGCTGCTGCTGCTGCTGTGTGGGAAGCAGCACCCACCTGTTAATTTTAGGAAAAAACCTGATGAGGAAATAATGACTTTGATGGTAAAAACATCCTCTCTCACAGAGAATATTTTAGTCCAGTTGAGGCCAGACTGTTTCCATCACCCCCCCCCCCCCCCCCCCCCCCCCCCCCTGTGTCCTACACATGGCTGTCAGAGGAAGCTGTCAGCCCTCCATGCTGCTGGCAGATGACTCCCCTTGTTAAAGAAGAGGCACAAAGCGTGGCAGGAGCTCAGGCTGGACACTGCATCAGCTCCACACCGTATGGCAGACCATGTGGCAGCAAGCGAGTGGGATTTTTTCGAGCGAGGCATCGGACACCAGAATGACATGTAGAGGAGGAAGTTGGAGAATTATACCGACGTTTGCACACAGCTGCAGCTTCTTTTCTTTGGGAACGCATGGTAATTAAAGATGAAGTAGATAATAGAAAAGCACATTTTTTTTCCTCTACATCTCTTAAATAATGAGCCCATAATCTCTTTTTTGGAAGCAGAACAGATTTTAAAGAAAAAAAATCTGCTTCAGCTCTCAATTCTTCATCAATTCCCAGCTGTGCAAGTTGGTTTACCCACATTACCCAGTCCTGAGGAAGGATCTGCTTGTTTGTGGGTTATAATAAACCAGTTCCTGTGGCATGATGCCTGCCAGGGAGGAAGGGGGTGGTGGTGGGGGGGGGGGGGGGGTCACTGTAATCTGGCATACACCATCTGTGGCTGTCATCTGAAGCTGCCACTTGGAGAGCCTAACACAGTCACCATGTCAAAGCTTCCCACCAGCTCAGGCTTCCTTTAGCCTCATTCCAGTATAGGACATGCAACACCTCAGAAAACTCAGAAATGTTGGGGAAATGAATCTTAAAGGCAGCTGCTCTAAAACGTGGTTTAAAAAAACGAATGTCATGTCATCAGCTATCAAAAAATGAATCCATGCATGCACATGTTTCGGCCTGAAATTGAACATAGATGCTGCAGCCGCAGTGAACTTGTTCTCTAAAATGCATCGACGCATGACAAATTTAACTGTGTGCATAGTGAACGTACACTAGATGGAGCACTAGTACAAAGAAATGAACAACTAAGTCTGGCTTCAGTCGTTTTTTATAAAGAAATGTGTGCATGGATCCTATAGTGATGCAGCGATTTATGCATTTATAACACAATTACCTGACTTACAAAAATGTACAAAGTAAGACTAAATCATCTAGGTGAAAGTGCTCAGCGGCGACATAAATTCAGAACATTTGTAACTAAAAAACAGTTTTAATGAAACAAAAAAAAAACGTAGATACATCTGTAAATCATTATAGATACAAAACATAAAAAGGGTTTTGCACATTTTGCTATAATAAAAGAAAGGAATAGTATTTCCTCAAGTTGTTTTGAAGCATTTGTTTATTTGCTGGTCTAAATTACTTATCTGTCTGTTCCTATCAAGAAAAACGGGATATGGGCAGCTTTTAGAAAACGGTTGTTAAATGTGGGGCGCAGCTAAGTATGCTTTTGAGTAAAAGCTGCTGGATCCTTTTTATCAACTGTTGATAAAACAGGAATATTTTATGTTGTACCTAACATTTTCCATCTTAAAATTTTAATTTGTCAGTAACATTTTCCCATCAAAAAAGAAAAAAAACCCTGCTAACGACAGGTCACGCAGAATCCCACAGAAGGCCACACACTTTGGACACCTCCTGTTTAGTATAGAAGTAAACAGCTGGAGTTAAGGAGTTTAAAACATAAAATAGTAAGACATTTTCACAACACATCATCTCAAACTAGCAACTTTTTCAGCACTCCATTTTAAGCTTAGATTTGCGCATCAATCACAAGTTTGCACAGAAGGATTTATTGATTTATTGTATATGTATTATATTTGGTGTATATTTATGGAGCATTGTAACAATTAGCATGTTGCTGTACGTGGGTCTTTGTTTGGTGTTTTCATAATGGAGCTGAGTTGCAAGGTTGAAATACAAAATGATAGTAAATGGTGAAATTGTACATTTTTATTCTTTAAAATGCATGTGTATATTAATGGATGGTGGGATTTGGTAAACTCAGCTGTGAATAGATAATTGAACTGAACGGCTTTATTCAGTACAACCCATGGGAGGCAGGTTCACTGAGGCCATGCTGGCTTTTCCAAGGCGCTGCCGTTTACGGAGCATAGAAAACGAATACACTGGGATGGTTTAGTCCTTAAAAAAGTTGAGACTATTTAAGGTTGCCACTACTCAGGGAGGGTGGATTTTTGTTGGAAGGCTGGACCTGCTGCTAATTGTCCAGGAACAACTAGGAAAAACTAAAGACTTGCTGCTTCCACTGAACTCTGCCTCAGCATTGATCTCCACTGTAAATCCAGCTGCAAAAGATCATCTTGTTACAGCAGCTTTTCATAGATTCTGCTAGAAAGTGAAATCTTCTGTTATCAAAATGCTATAATTTTTTTTTCAAAAGGTTTGTAGCTTTTACATACAGGGTCCACTGCATCAATAGAACAGCAGTCCAGGAATTGTCTCTTTACCATAGTAACCTTTGCTGTGTGTTTTCCACCTTTCTCTCTTTGGAGCTTTGAATAGAGGCCACAAAGTCTTTAAAAAGCATGACATGTTGCCATGTTTTGCTGGTCCCATGGTTGTGTAGTGTGGCATACCTGAAGCTGTTTTATCCCTGCTTCCTACCTAAATGACATCTTGTTGACAACAGTTCTATCAAAGCTGCTCTGGATGAGGCTTTGGCAAAATTTGCATGGACCACCTGAACCATAATAGTTCATCTCTCATGTCTTCGCTCAAGGTTTTACTGTAGTGCTTTTTCTCATTTTCTTAAGGAAATCCTGGTCTATACAAATTTGTTCTCTTGTTTTCCACAAAGAAATTAAAGAGCAAACGTTCTGAGCAAAAGTCCGGTTGCCTCCAATTTAAGCCTGTGTGCGGTTGCGATGACCCGGATAACTGAGAATTTGCATAGGCAAAGAAATTCAAATTTTTTTGAATAGCATATCATTAGTATTCCTTGATGGAGCAAACATCTTTTTTAAAACATATTTTATTGTTTTTGCAAAGGACCTAATATTCTTCTATATAAGCTGGATCATACACAGCAAAGCCTTTAAACATGCAGGAGTGTTACTCAAGACCTACTTTTTGGAGTATGATATGAAGAATAAGGCGTCGTCAAAAGGCCAGAAACGGTGCGATAATTACCAATGTAAAAAAGAAAAACTGCGATACGGTCTGAAGATGGCACATTTCAAATTGTTTTTGGAAATAATAGACGTTGTGTCCTCCTGGCCAAAGGGAAAAAGGAAAATCCAGATGGTTGTCAGGGCAAAGCTCAAAATAAAGTAATATATGCTGCCATCCTAGCGTTTTTTTTTTTTTTTCAGTCAAATCCCTGGATATTTCAGTAAGACAATGCTTAAATACATAACCATGGCGTAGCTTTGTAGTAAAAGTGTGTATGTGAGTACCAGACTGAGCTGCCTGCTACAAAGCCTTAACAATTAGTGTCCTCAGCTTCCAAACGCCTATAGCCATCAAAACAAGCATTGTTAAGGCGATGTAACCCAATGGTTTAAATTTGGGTTCTTAGAAACTCAGAAAGCTCGAGTAAAATTCAAGCCTCATCTGTTAAACGGATTTAATTAAAATATAAATGAAAGCCTTACATTTTATTGAAATTATTTTTTTCTGTCCTTAGATTTTAAAGACTGGAAATGTAAATATTTTGGCATACCATTTTTTTCCAGTTATCTAGACCTGGAAAACTGTATCCAGCCTTTAGGACTCCAGAGCCCTAAAAACATAATAAAACAATGCTTAAGTTACATTTACTTTAGTGTTTTTATGAAGGGTGCCTGTATTTGGGGTACCAGTGATTTGTGAGAGAGAAAGAAAATCTTGAAAATCAACTTTTCTCAATAAATTATCTCAGCTATTAGGTTTTTCTGCGGGAGCCACGTCAAATAAAGACGGATTTTGTAAAGCCGTTTTACACATCCGTGCTAAAAGGTGTCAGAATAATGCAGGAAGATGTGAATATTTTATAGTTAAATAGCTGACACACAGCAAAACAAAGAATTCACAGAAACATGTGGAACTGAGGGTAATCATATTTAACTTTAATAAATGCAAAAAATTCTTAGTTGCACAAAATGTGTCGCACCTCAGCTGCTTCGTCGTCGAATACATGCTGTCAGAGCAAAGACTGCTCAGATACGCTGAGGTGACTCATTTTTCATTCAATACATTGGCCATGTGCCGTTAAACCAGAGTTGTTGTTTTAATTGCAAAGTAAACACAGTGTGTCGCTCCCACAGTCGGACCGAAGAACTGCTGAAATAAATCTGTACAATCCCTGGCATTGACTTAACATTGACATAACATTTAAATACTACCTGGGGCATTTCTTTTTGCCTTAAAAATGCAAGTTGGGCTTCAATTTGGATGGTGGGGAACGCTGGACCATCCCTTACCAATGTGAATATGCAAAGGAGATCATTAATACAGAGAGGCAGTGCATTTCACAGACTGGATACCTTAGCAGGAATCGCTCCACCACCTCAAAACACTTCCAAAACCGTTTAATTTAATACGTGAACGCATAACAATTGGCCTCATTGACTATTATTAAAGCTCAAAACCATCAGGCAGGTTTAAATTCCATACAAGTCATAAACTGATAATGAATATTACGTTTTTAATCCTTTTTTAGCAATGCTCTTAAAGTATATGAAATACCAGGACAGTGAAATACAGAAATAAAAATACCTTCTGCTCCATCCTTTCCTTTTTTTCCCCCCCAATTACCATAAAGTTCTTTCAGATTCAAAAGTAGAATAAATGTGAATTTATTGGGTACGTTTCCAGGTGGTTAAAGGGTTTAAATTAGTTATTTTATTTACATTTTTTTTTCTTTTTAAATCTCCCTATTGGCTTTTGGAAACAGAGCCGTGATGCCAACAGATACTGAGGTACGACGATGCAACGCTTGATCAGCCGTTCAAACGCTGACCCAGACGTGGCATTCACTCCTAACGCGGAGGGAATTTTAAACAAGGCAAAGCTCGTGTTTACCAATAAAAGTGTAGATCTACCTTCATTCCTCCTGTGTATAAAGCAGCAAACATTTGGCAAGGAACAGACACTGAACGCGGCACCTTCATGCAGAAACACAGCGAGCTGGCTGAACCCTAAACGGCTCAAAGTGAAGTCTTTCAGACCGCGCCGCTGTGCTGACTCGTCTGTTCATGGCCGCGGCGCGGGTTGGCGGGCGCTCTTCGTTTTCCTGGTCAGAGTCACTTTAACTCCCCCGCCCTCATCGGCTTTAGCGTCATCTGACTCTGGAGCGCTTGACGACTATGGTGCCGGCGACCATATCGTAGACAGTTCGGTTGTGTTGGAAGAAGAGGAGCGTGATGAACGCCGGGAAAAAGAAGGCGATGGAGAAGTTCTTGTTCAAGGCTCGGACGGTGGACCTGTAGAGCAAGACGGGAGGACAAGGTCAATCTGAGGCTGAGCTGGGACAGCTTTAAGAAGAAAAACTAATATATATATATATATATATATATATATATATATATATATATATATATATATATATATATATATATATATATATATATATATATATATATATATATATATATATATATATATATATATATATATATATATATATATGTACCACTTTACAATAGGCCTCCCCTTACAGATGGCTAATAAATGGTTTATAGGTGTATCAATTATTCTGTACACATTGTATAACTCATAAGTGTTTATTATGCATTAATTAAGGATTAGTAAAGCATAAAACTGACTGTTTCCTTATCAAATACTGAGCCTAGCCTGTTCAACTATATATTTCATCTAGAGGCGCTTATATTAAACATTTCAGACAAAGTTACTACCTTATAAGCACAAACCAGTCAGTTTTGTCTCTTCTTTGCCCTTAATTAATGCAGTATAATGCTTGTGAGTTATAGAGTGTTTACAGGTATCATCAGACATATCTATAAACTATTTATTAGCCATCTATAAAGGAGAGCCTTAATATAAAGTGGTACCAAGATGGGTTAAAGATGCTGCTTACGCAGATAGGGAGACGTTCGTTGCCGGCACTACGAGCACCCTATCGGGCTGAACCAGAACTGAAGAGTCGCATGTAACGACCCTGAGTCCGATGAGGAATTTCCCCGGAGTGGCGCCTCCGGCTCCCCAGATGCACACGATCTGAATGCAGAAAGGAGAAATGCGTCTCCGTCATGTCATGTCCGCGACTCGCCGCTAATGCAGGAGGCGTTCGAGAGGCTTTTTCGTATCGCACCACAGCTCCTCACCTCGTAAAAACAAACTAATATCCGATACACGAGGGCAACGAGCATCATTTTCTGCAGCTCCTCCATCGACGTGTCTTCATCTATCTCCTCCACGATGAAGTGCATGGCGAACTTGGAAACATCCCTGAGAAGCAAACAGGATCCAGATGCAAACAACTGAAGTTTTTCCACTCAGAGAACCTTTTTCTTGTTATTTATGAGACTACAGCAACGAATCCCCAGTGTATCGTTACATGATAGACCAACATAAAGTTGAACATTAGTGTTTAGGATACTTCTTTTTTTTTTTTTTTTGGAAAACTGGCGTGCATTTGCATTCCGCCCACTGTGTCAAGACTCTGTGGAAGCATCTGTTCCTGTAGTCACGGATGCAGGGCTTGTGGGGTACGCCTCCATCAGCTTTGCCCATTTAGGCTGAAATCTTTGCCGACTCATCTCTACTAAACAGCCCAAACTAAGAGTCAGACTGGACGACAAACTGTGGTCATCACTTTTCCAAGTCTCATCACAGATTCTCATTAGCTTTAGGTATGTACTTTGCTGCATTTAGCTTCATCCATCAACTCTGACCAGCTTCCCAGGGCCTGCTGAAAGATAAAAAGCGTCCCCACAGCATGATTCTTCCACCACCGTGTTATACCGTGGCGTGTTACAAAGTGCTTTGCAGTGTTGGTTCTTTTATATGTTTAATTTTTGCCCCATCTGACCACGGTCTCTGCTTACACAGGGTTGCATTCTTCCACTTTTCCAATAAGTCTAATTTTCCGTCCGCCCCATGATCATGTGCTACTTTGTGCGGGTCTATCACATAAAATCACAAACGAGAAACGTCGGCGGTTGTAATATGACAAACGCTTTTGCAATTGTAGACATTTGACTCTCCTAGTGGGATAAGGAATCTGTCGCCTCGTTACTGGTTGAACAAAATTAACTCACTTAATTCCACTTAGGTGCATTATACTGATGATTATGGTTGCTTTGATGAAAAACAGTATGAAGAAATCCACCATCTCTGCCATAAGTCTTTGGAGCGGTGAAGGAATGCTGTACTCCCGACCTGGAGAGAGGAAGGCGTGAAAATGTGAAGACTCGCATCAGTAAAAGGAACATCACTTTTTAATTTCTATGCTATTCAGAAAAACATAAAAGGAACTCCTTTGTAATCTGCTGCAAAAGTTGTACTACTATTTACCTCTGTAATAGGCTTCAATGAACGCTTACACTTTCAAGAAAGTCCTTGAGTTTTGAAGGACACTTTAAGGTGATCTTACTAACAAAATCTCTTAGTAGGGACTATGTCCATTATGTATTCCTAATAGTGCAGCAATCTCAGTAACAAAAGCGTTGACTTTACTTGGTGACATATTTTCACAGCTACTATAAAAAAAAATAAAAATAAAAAAATAAAAAAATCACTACAAAATTGAAATTTTACAAATGGTCCCAAGCTGTGACAAAAAAAAATATGTAAAGATTAACAAAGCCCAAACAAGTCTTAAAATAGTTTGTGAACGTTGACGATTAGAAGCGTGATCAACGAGACTATGTTGAATCTTGGATTAGAGTCGGTTAAACAATCACCAAAAATAAATCTGGACATCTTTTTTGTGGCATAATGTATCCATTGCTGTTCTAGACTCTCGCATTGCTTTTTAATGTTCCTTGAGCCCTAAACCTTTATGCAGCAGGAGTGCATTTTAGCAAAGTGTTACTACTGTTTTTCACCTTTTAAAATAAGGATAAAAAAATGGAATCGTACAGGTAATGGATACCAAGTAGTAAAACTGCGATTAAAATATTTTTTTTCCCTTTATCTCGACTGCTGCTGTGCCTGGTGGCAGAGGTTCTGGGTTCAACTCCCACAGACTGCCACTCTGTGCACCCTGAGCAACCCCAGTGCTCCCCTGGGGATGGGTTAAACGCAGAGAACAAATTTCACTGTAACCTGTGTTGCAATGACAATACATATGATTAATATTATTGTTATGAAGTTATTGTCGACTAAAATGTATTCCAAGTTGTGATCATGCAAAAATCCACAAATGATCGAGCATGGAGAGGATTGAAAAGATATCAGTGGTGCTGTTAACACGGGTGGACTTAACTGGAAGAGGGCTGCCAAAAAATAAAACTGCTTTAGACAAATAATCACATTCAAAACTATCACTTAAATAAAAAAAAATGTTATTCATTAATTTTTAGTTCTAGCTGAGCTGGATAGTTTGGATTTATCATTTAGCAACTTGACATTTACTTTAATAGCTTTAATAATGATTTAACCCGATTGTTTTTACTGTTGGCCTCACAAATTATCGTGGTTTTTATATTTTCTGCCACATTTTAGGCTGGTGTTGTTTTAAAATAATCCATTATCTCAAAAGCAAAGCACAACGTTGCCCTTGATGTCACCTGTACATTGCGAAAAGTGACCTGTAAACAATGGCGGCCTTTACCCTGTCTGGGCGCGTTTCCATGGTCCCGCTGCGGCTGTTGCTGCTGCTGGGCGGCCGCTGGGGCCCCGACGGCCGCTTCTCCCGCTCGGCTGCTCGGGGAATTGACCGTATGTGGGTACGGCGACGACGGGAGGCCGAAGGGAGCATTGTGCCAGGTCTGGGGGTTAAAGACAAGCGCAGTGGACGTTCCGCCAAGTGGCTGTAAACAGGGAGGGACGGCCATAGCTGAAGCTAACAGCCAGCTTTGCCAGTTCACATATCCAGTGTAGTACTGCCACATCCATGCCTGCAGCTTCTCACAGTACTCCGCCGTAGAGCAGCCGTCGGCGGACTGGCTGCTACCCCCTGGACGCCTCCGCTTCTCTGTTCTGCTGGTAGAGTCGTCCAGCAGCGCCTTGACTTGTTCAACGAAAGGTTTATGCTTCCCCTTGTCCACTTCCATGATTCTGTTTTCTTGGTCGGCCATGTTTAAAAAGCGAAGCATGACGTACGTACGTAAGCTCGGGTGAGTCCATCCTGAAGAAGTTAAAATTATAGTTATGATGATATCAGTCTTTATTGGATATTCATGCTAAGTGGAAAAAGCTGCATTTTTTTCGTGCTTTTTTGTTTGTTGTTATTTAATTAAGAATACATTCTCAGAAAAAAACAAAATTTCTAAT
This sequence comes from Fundulus heteroclitus, assembly GCF_011125445.2. Lineage (NCBI taxonomy): Eukaryota > Metazoa > Chordata > Actinopteri > Cyprinodontiformes > Fundulidae > Fundulus > Fundulus heteroclitus. The sequence goes on along the minus strand of NC_046363.1, from coordinate 22,472,458 downwards.
TAAAAGTAGACTCTAACACTCCCCACGTCAGTGCTGTGGTACAATCCAATCTTTACTCGGGAGTACAGGAGTCTGTCACAAGATGTCAGCATTTCTGCAGGATGGAACCCACAATGAAAATCAGAGTTTTAAATTTCACCATGAAGATTGTAAAGTAAGAAACTACTAGACAACCCTGCAGCTAAATGTGTGTAAAAAAAATGAAATAAATAAATGTTTTATTGCAGTTGTGAACTATCACAGAGAAAATATTTAGACAGTCCAAGGATTCTTTAATTTTAGTATCTTCATCCATTGGGGAAATTAGATTAATCAGATTTTTTTCAAACAATATCACCAGTGTCGCTGTTCCATCAATCATTGTAAGCAAAACTATATTGAATCCCGTTTTATCAACAACAACAAAAAGGCAAGTTTATTTGTGTAGCACATTTCAGTACAGAGACAATGCAAAGTGCTTTACATGATTAAAATATAGGAAAATAAAAGCAAATAGGAATGAAATGTAGAAAAAAAGGACATGGGAGAATATAAACTAAAAGCAAACATTAAAAACTGTTGGACTACAAAGTTGAACTAATGATGTTTTAGTAAAACAGTTTAACTAGAACAGTCGAAAGCAATCCTAAACCTATTTTTAATCTGTTTTTAATCTTGATTTAAAAGAACTAAGGCTTTCCAAACTTTTACAGTTTTCTGGAAGTTTGTTCCAGATAAGTGGAGCATAGGAACTAAATGCTGCTTCTCCATGTTTGGTTCTGGTTCTAGGTATGCAGAGAAGGCTGGAGCCAGAAGACCTTAGTGGTCTGGAGGGTTGATACACTGATAACAAGTCTGTAATGTATTTAGGTGCTAAGCCATTCAGTGATTTATAGACTAACAGAAGGATTTTAAAGTCTATTCTCTGAGATACAGGGAGTCAGTGTAAGGACTTTAGAACTGGGGTGATGTGCTCTACTTTCTTAGTCTTAGTGAGGACGCGGGCAGCAGCGTTCTGGATCAGCTGAAGCTGTCTGATCCACTTTTTAGGCAGACCTGTGAAAACACCGTCGCAGTGATCAAATCGACTAAAAATAAACGCACGGATTACTTTTTCCAGATCCTGCTGAGACATTAGTCCTTTAATCCTGGAAATGTAAAGGATCATTGTTTTTTCTTTCTACGTTTTTTTTTTTTTTTTTTGGGCGCTTAACTAGTTTCACATCAGCCGAGTTAAAGAATTGTGCATCAAAACGTTCAGCTCGTTCAGGACAATACTGCTATATCTTTTGGTGCTTTCAACTTTTAAATTTTTTTTCAATTATTTTACTTTTTGTGACTTTTTGCTCTGCATTGAAAATAAACAATACTATTCTGCAAATAGTTTGATCCATATAGCCTACTTGTCTGATGTACAAGATGGGAAGTTCCACGTAGGTAAACAGAGCTCCACAGTTTTAGTCATTATTACTTTCAAAATAAAGATCATAAAATCCGTCAAGGAAACCCTAAAAGATATACATAGATTGAGAAAGCAAATTCTATATTATTAATGGATCTTAGCCACTTCTAGACATCTATGCTGGACTTTCAAAATAAGACCTAATTATACTCTACAAAATAAAAGGCTTCATATTTTACACACAGATCGTTGCAGCCCTGGGCAGGACAATATGGCTGGAACTAAACCAGTTTTAGAAAATTAAGTATATAGCCTTTTAACAGTAAAATAACATATAATATTCAATATAAAAGCCTCAGTTTTCCATAGTGATAATCTAAAATTTAAGGTCCACCTTTGTCAGCATCTTCTCCAGTGCTGCGCATTATACTGAACTGTACTTAACAAAAGCTGTTTATTTCACTACATTCTGTTGTATTGTGTTTTTTATGCAAGATTCATATTTACAAAAAAATGTTCCTCATTCAGAAAATGTAAAACAAGTTGTGTTTTTTTTGGGGGGGGGGCAGAATGGATTAATAGGGTTTCAATGTATTTCAATGTGTAAAATTGATTTGATATATAAGTAAACGGAATAATAAGCTCTGAAAAAATCAGTTGAATAAAAACAAAACTGAAGTTATAATTTTTAGACCAATAGAAGAGCGATTAAGTGTTAGCACACAGCTTCAGCAACTAGCAACCACCGATCAAGCACGAAATCTGGGAGTATTGATGGACGCAGACTTAAACCTTCATAGACATGTAAATACAATGTATATATATATATATATATATATATATATTATATATATATATATATATATATATATATATATATATATATATAGAGAGAGAGAGAGAGAGAGAGAGAGAGAGAGAGAGAGAGAGAGAGAGAGAGAGAGAGAGAGAGAGAGATTTTGGCCTTTCGGGTACATTTGACATCCAATTTTGGCCCACATGGCGAAATTTTTGGACACCCCTGGTTTAGAATGTTTTCCAATTTGTTCCACGGATTCTTGTAAGGATGTCCTGCTGACCTTTAACGGACGACAGGATAGAAACTGAATAAAAAATAAAGGTCCTATGTAAAAAAAATAATTAAAAAAAAATCATGAAAATGTGTCATTTTTGCCTAGATACATCAGAAAATGGCAATTAACTCATTTTCAAATGTATTTAAATGTTCCTTTCCAGTTAAGGGTTAAACCAGGAACACTTATTACAGTCTAGCACTGGCCAGGGGATTATTATACCCCCGTCGAAACAGATTTGGCCAAAAGCTTAATTCCTTGCCAGTGGTCGGACAAAAGTTCTTGATTGAGAGCCTTCAAAAGAAGTTGTCCTGGTCTGTTCATGAACTTGTTGAAAGATCTGCCTGCATCTACAACTCAGTAGCTCACACTGATCCAGATTCAGTGTTCAGATTGTTCCCTATATGGTGATCACAGAATTGCACACATTCAGGGCATAAGGGCCAAAGCGATGAAGCTTCGAATCGATGGTGGACGCATGCTGGACATCCTGTTCCTGCGAGGGACATCTATATTAGCCTGGTGGTCGTGATGTAACAAAATGCACCAGGACAGCAGCAGTAGAATCAAGGTTGCAACGAGAACACTTTATACTCTGCATTCAAAGCTCTGAATACAGCGCCGATCCATTCAGCATTGCCCAAAAGGCATGTGAATGTAAAACTTTTTTTCACAAATGCTATTGCAATAGATTTGAAGGTGCATAGCTATGTTATTTGACTTTTTTATTTATACGTCAGTAGCTCACTCTGGTTACATACAAAGTTTCTATGAAAGATTATTTCGTCCTGCTGGCGTATTAGTTGTTATTTTGTTGTTTTTTTTTACTCAATTTGTTTGTAAGTAAAGCCTTTCGTGTTTATTTATAATAACGATGGAAGTACGACACTGCGCATGCACAGCAGGGGTTAAAACAAGAAATCAGCTAACGGCTATTAGCATCTCCGAGCGAAACAATGAAGAATGGTCCAAGATCCAGTGGGGGGAAAAAATATAATGCAAATAATATATGATTCCAAGAGGGAAAAGGCTGGAAAATTTCTCGGAATAAAGTTTGTTGACAGAAGCGGACTCTAAACCTGCCGATCGCTCAGATGTAACCACAGAGTTGATTGACGTGAGGAAATGTTCTGATATGAGGCTTTTAAAGTTGCTGTAGATTGGTGTATTTAATTAATAACGGTTGGTGTTTGATCACGGCGAGCTGCTGTTTTACTGCAAGGCATTGTAGAGGGTTAGGCTCAGTCCGGCATCATTTACAAATGATTTGGAAACAAATCTGCGTTATGATAGTTCTAAAATACTGCTGGTAGATGGCGCCGCGTCTGTTTATGTCTGCTCATCGCACCCGGTGCTGGATTCTATTTAACCTCGAAAAGGACTATCTAATGGACTATGTGCTCTAAAAGTCTGGCAGAAAACTGACAAGTAAAAAAAGAAAGAAAGTTTGTTAAGATTTCAGAGAAAGTAATCTGGTCCCCTTTGGCCAACAATAATAGCAAAAAGAAGACTTTTTTTTAATGTGTGACACGAGCCAAGCAGGGAACACCGCCAACATGTGGAATCTAATCTGATGAGACCAAAATGTAACTTTCGACCTAGAGGGAAGAACGATGCTTAGCAGAAAACAAACTGCACACCACTGTAAGCATCCATCCTCACGGGGAAACACGGTGGAGTAATGCTGTGGTTGTGCTTTTCTTTCAGCAGGAACTGGGAAGCTGGTGTTGGTTGATGGGAAGATGGATGGAGGAGCGACAATAATAACGGAGCAATCTTGAAAGAAAACTGGACCGAATGCGAACCTTAAAAGATTAATGTAACGTCCGATGTACTTTAATACTCGTTATGATCCCCAAAATGCTAAGGCTGACCCTTTCTACAAGGTAAACGTACATTTACATTTACTATAGTAGTTACCACCTCTTTACTACACATTCTTTTCTAACCAAAGGAGTGGATAAGTGGATTTAGAACAATACAGGAATTCATCAGCTGATAGTGTGATTGTGCTTAAGAGGGTAAAACCAATTCAAAGGAAGTCTGCACCCCCACACAAAGCTTAATCCAAAGTAATAGGGTTTCCAAAAAAGCTTATTAGGTGCAAAGGCTGTATCTTGTGAATTTATAACAAACCTCCAATAGAAGTGCACTTTGACAAAATATGCTCAGTATGCCCCCCCCCACAATCACTGCCCTTATTATTGCTCAACGACAGCCTTGATTCCAGCATCGAACGGCAGCCCGATGTGGATTAATGTGTCGATCTAGTTTTACAGAACCCTAATCAAAACCAATTCACTCTTAATGCATCACAGCAACCCTTAATGCATTTTGCATTAAAGCAGCAGAAGGGAGTTTTGCAACAACTGTGGTCTTAGCCTAAAAAATTTGAACCAGCTCACCTTACAGGCCTTACAAGTCCTTCCCCCTTGCTCTCTGCTGTGCTACAGCCCTCCCTATAGTGGAGTTGGCCATGCTGCCCTAATGGCTTTGTTTTCTGAGTAGGTGCCACTCAAGAAATTGGCAGTTTTCCTGTAAAGCAGGTTGTTTGTCTGCAATTTATCAAAAAAAAAAAAAAAAAAAAAAAAAAAAAACAGCACACTAGGCAGACAACTACTACTTTTAACTTAAGACTAAGCTTAAAACTTTCCTTTTTGACAAAGCTTATAGTTAGAGTGGCTTAGGTTACCCTGAGCTATCTATATAGTTTTGCTGCTGTAGGCTTAGGCTGCTGGAGGACATCAGGGTCTATTGTTCTTACTCTGCTGAGTTCTCCTGTTGTTCTCCAATTTGGATTGTTTTTTGTTATTTCAATTTTTAACTTTTTGTTCTCTGTCATTTTTCTCTTCATAGTAGGTACACTTGGTCTGGCATTCTGTTAGCTGTGACATCATCCAAGGCAGACAGATCATTTGCTATTACCATATAACATAGAAAGGATTCCTGGATCAATGTGTGCTTCTGTGCTTTTTGTGTCTCTGCTCTGTCTTCTCTAACCCCAGTCGGTCGAGGCAGATGACCGTTCACACTGAGCCTGGTTCTGCTGGATGTTTTTCCTTCCCGTTAAAGGGAGAGTTTTTCTCTCCACTGTCGCTTCATACATGCTCATTATGCAGGATTGCTGCAAAGCCATGGACAGCACATAGTGAATGACACTGCTAGCAACTAGAGCCAGACATTCTTCCTGACTCTGATTGGTTGTTTCTGCCCGGGAGCAGTGGATTTCTGCAAAAGGCAGTAGGACTACAGAGAGGAACCAGAGAAGCTGGATTTCTTTTCCATAGATTATGTCTCATATTTTACTGTCAGAACATAGTGACAGTTTTAACAAATGTGTAAAATTGCATTTGTACAAAACTTACCTACTGCAAATTTAAGCATTTTATTTAACACATTTGAAATACTTTTATTGATTTAAAAATATTCATGTCCTTGGCACAGGCATGGTGCCAAGGACATGAACCAAAGAGAGACATTAAGGTCCCAAAGCCATGATCAGGCTTAGAAGTCATCCCAGTTCAAATCACTATAAGTAGGTTTATAACCTCAGAATAAAAAATATAATAATAATAATAATAATAATAATAATAATAATAATAATAATAATAATAATAATAATAATTGTCCAGAGGGAGCAGAAGGTAACCGCCACCCACAGTTGTGCCTCAGAGTTGTACAGATATATACAGTTATGCATTTGAAACCAAAGAAAGTATGAGTCATGGTTGAACTGATTTTTATTAAAATTGAACAGAAAGTAGCATCACATCACACCAGCTCTTCAAAAAATTCAATGCATGTGTCTTAATGTTGTCAGACGGAGGTTATTTCACTTTTTTTTATAGACCCTAACCGAAGTAATGTCGCCCATGGTACATTCCTGTTGAGACAAGAAACCAATTAGTCATCTTAAAATTGGTGTACAACAGCTTTATAATACTTAACAATTTAAAAAATAATGCTGGAGACAAAACCCAACCCATTTCATTACTAGGGCAAATATATTAAAAGTTGCTGTAGGTTTTAATGGGTAACAATGTTGTTGTTTTTTTGTTGTTGTTTTTGTAAATGCGATGGTTTAAAAGACGTACAAGTTAAATAAAAGTATAGAAGTTAATAAAGTATTTTACTCACCACTCTAAGTTTTCCCTCTTTAATCTCTCTCACCAGGGTTGTAGTCTTACCGTCCCAGGACTGTTTCTGCACAAGTTTGCCATTCTCTATGGTGAAGGTGGACTTATTGGGAATAAAAACACACGAATGTAAACGTGGAGGCTTACTTTGGATCGTAAATGGGATGATACGCGTTAATGATACAATAACTAACCCTTGCTTTGCGGCCATCTATTGTGGTCTCATCAAACTCCTCGTTCAGTTTGAACTTGATCTTGTGCGGCGTCATAATGTTGCCAGCCTTCATGGAAATGAACCCATCATCGGCCTTGCTGATCACCACATCAGGGCTGGAGGCAGTGGCCACCCCCCGCTTGAGAGCGTTAACACCTGTAGGCATTTTATTTAAAAGATAAACGCAATGGTAAGTCAGAACTACAAAGGGCCCACCCCACGTCAGATTCACTATAAAAGAAACACTCACCGACTTCTTTCAGGTATTCATCAAAGTTTTCGCTGGTATCTAAAGACCACGTTCCAACAAATGGGTCGATCATGATGCCAGAGAAGGAACTCAGTCACACCAAACGCTCCACGGTCTTAAAGCGCACACAGGCGATGTGACAGACTTTATTTCAAGCCACAATTACTGCGGGGATAACTCCCATCCACCAATCAGCAGCAGGTCTTACTGTTGCCTTGGAAATGGCCGGATAAGGAGGCATGGCTTTTTTTTTTCTTGTATATCATGTGATGATCGGTTTGGATTACAGCTCTGGGTTTACTGGCTTTCAGCATTGATGAAGTGGTCAGAAAATTATGTAAAAAAGACCACTTGATTTTTGTCTGACTGCATGAAGGGAAAGATGTGTGCATGCACTCTTTCCCTTATAGAGTTTGTAACTGTCAAATAAATTGTATGGCATTTTGGTTATTTTCATGTAAAATATTATAGAAAAAGAGTTTATTCGTTTTTTTTTTTCCTTTTCTTTCCTTTTTCTTTTGTTTTTGTTTTTAATTGGCTCTCTAAAAAAAAGATAATGTTTCAGAAGGCGGTAGGTAACCCATGACCTCAGTAAACTTGAAATAATTTTATTTGATTTTAAACGCTTTAACATTGTGATTTATGTTGAAGCCGTCAAACCTAATTTTATAGTATAATAGTATAGTTTTAATAAAACGTTTGTAGATATGTGGTCTGTGTTCAGAGTCAAGCATTTATGGGAGGCCCCTGGTTCTTTGGGGGCCCTCAGCAGTGGCTCAGTTTGCTTAAAGGGTATTTTTAAATGCAATTATATCCTCTAAACTGTTCAAGCGTATCTCAAATTTGACGTATTTATGTTGACAAGCATTTTTAATCAAATTTCTATCAATTTTGGGACCATTTTAGGCTCTCCATTGTGTGGTAATGTGGATGTTAACCAGTAGATGGCGACATTTGTCAAGCAATTCAAATTACTTTGAGACAAGTCTTGAAATTATTTCCATAAAACAGCACATTCGTGCAATTTTGTGTCACTGCAGCGATGTATATTTTTAGTTCTGACATATTTTAGTCTTTAGCGCAATGTCAGGCAGGAGAAACTGCTATATACCGCTATATATGAATACATGACACCAAAACGGCTCTCATTTGTATTCCTTGTTCCTCACATGTATTCCTTTAGGTATTTTATTACACTGCTCTAAAATATACAAATAAAAATATATGTAAAATAAATAAAAAAAATGAACACATTCATATATGTTAGATCTCAGAGGGGGAAATCCTGCTGGATTTCTCTCCTGACATGAACAGGATAGCATTGATTAAAAGGAAGTTATTAACCTACAGCAAATTGCATTCAAAGATACCCCACACATCAAAGAAATACTAATACCAAATAAAAAAATAAAAAAGATGTGGTTGGCCTGTCCATTTAGCCATAGTGTGTCGCAGCAACTCAGAATGGTAGCTAGTCATTAGTGAGGCCCCCTGCCTAGGGCTGGGCTGTTAAGACCATCACCACCACGGAAAGTGTTTCAGTACAGATTATCTGGGAGAAGGGCCCAACGTTAATTGGCTGATCTTAAGAGCGGTCACGGATAATTGGCTGAGATGTTAATGAACTGATCACAAACTCAAAGAAAATATTTAAACCGTAGCATCAGGCCATAACTGTGTTGACACAACAGTCAAACACCAAAGATTATTCTTTGCACGTTTACAAAGTAAACTTGAAAATACCTTAACATCTTTCATTAGATTTTAAAACATTTAAAACATTTTTTACATTTATGTTGAAACCGTCAAATCTAATCAAACAGCATTTTCCTAATGAGTAAAGGAATATAAGGTTTGGAGAGTCAAGCATTTATGGGAGGCCCCTGGTTCTTAGGGGGCCCTCAACAGTTTGCTGATGCCTCTAGCTGTCTCTGCCCCCTCCTGCTTATTGTCGGGGCGTGGTCCTAATGAGGTATTTGGGATTAGTTTTCATTATCCCCTGGACCAAATGTAAAATCACTGACCGGCCAAGCCTGAAATGGATTCTTCTGTTCTGCACAGAGATTTTTAAGGATGTGTTTTAAAAAGTATGAAACATTTATTCTATTTTTAAAACTATCGGGGGAAAAAATCAAAAATTAAAGTCAATGGTGTTTTACTGACATGAAGTCTGCCTTAGATTGTTGTACAACCAATGCACCTGAAGGGGGCTTCCTTGAGCCTAACCAAGTCCCACAATGAAACACATGAGCCACGGTATCCCATTACCCTCCCCAAACACGCTGTTCTCAAGGAGGTCACCGCCCTGGTCTCCTTAATTTGGACAAGGTTAATCAGTCACTGTGGTCCGCCATTATTCTGATTACTGGATCACTCTGATCCATCATCTGAGGCCAGTTTGCCTTGGGAGATCCAACAATCAGGTACTGAAACACCTCCACCACATCACGGTGGCTGTTCTATGAAAGGATCATTTTATTTTTGTATTTATTTATTGGTCAAAAATAGAAATTAGGCAATAGAAAACATATTTCAGTCCAAGAGCACGGATTCACCGTATGTGGCTACACTTGTCACAGTTTTCTTTTTTGCATGGTGTTGAAAAAAAAAAAACTTCCAACAACATCAAACCAGAGGGGGGAAAAAAGAGATTGGATTTTGTGGCCAAACACACATTATTGTCAGTAATGATCTAAAAGAGACTTGTCTCCAATATCCAATGGAAGCCTGTTTACCAACCCAATAAGCCGATCACTTGTTGCTCTGTCTGCCGGGGTTTCTCTGCGCACATACAGGTGCCGTCCGGCGGGCCCCGGATCCCGTCTAATGAACGTGAACTCTTGCTGGCATCCGCAGGGGAGTCCTTTCCTTCTGGTTTTCATCAACACTTTCAGACCCCATTGATGGGAGAACAGTGGCCAGGAACAAAAGCTGCGTATACTGTACAAACACAGCCCTGAGCGGCAGCACACTGACTCATTCTTCAGTGTGTGTGAGAACGGAGGGGGACCCCTTTCAGCCCTTTTGTGTCGGTGTCTGTCAACAGTGTAGTCGGAGGCAGAGCTCATTGTGGTGGCCACTGTTGCGTATTGACACAGGACCTCGTTCAGCTTGTTCCCAGGGTCCAACCTGAGCACTCATGAATAATGGAGAGAGGATCCTCAGGGCCAAGGAGGAGCCTCTGGCGTCTGACTGGGCTTTTTGTCAACCACAACTTCGTGTGCCAGCAGGTAAAACCGGGGTCATGGCTGATTAGGTTTGGTGCTGGACTCGATGTCACACTGTGGGAATCCAGTTGGGGAGGCTGTGCATCAGGACATGATACAAAAAGAACTCTAGACATCAAAGTCTAAATACAGGTGAATCCTAAAAGATCACATTTTCCCTTAAAAGCTCAGCTGATGTCTGTAATTCAATACAAATTATGCCGTTATTGTCTTATAAAAAAACAGATTTATATATTTCAAGTGCTTTTCCCTTTAATTGCCTGCACGCAGGGCTGCTGGTCCAGATGACAGCCGATGACAAACCCACTTAGAGGGTTAGCCTAGAGAAGTCCTTCCTAGAGAAGCTGCTCGTTAAGCGCTGTATCCAAGCGCATTATGGGAAAGTTGAGTGGAAGGAAAACATGTGATAAAATAACATGTGCACAAGCAGCAGTGTTAACCACTGCCTTGCACTGCAAAAACGGAACTAGAAATAAGTAAAATGTTCTCAAAATGTGTGTATTTGTCCTTGAATTGAGCTGATAAATAAGATGATTTGCCAATGGAATAAGAATTTTGCACTTAAAATAGGAACAATTCATCTCAATCATCTTATTTCAAGTGCAGGATGTCTAATTATCTTATTTTAGGGGTCAAAATACTCATTCCATTGGCAGATAATCTTATTTACCTGCTCAAATCAAGGATAAATACACTAACTTTAACATTTTACTTATTTTTAGATCCGTTTTTGCAATGTGAGAGGATTGTGAAGCAAAGTTCGTTGAAGAGACTCGCTGAGATCCAAAAGGCGGGGCCTGCAGATGGGAGGCTATACTTCAAGAGCCACCACTCGCAGCTTTATCTTCATAATGTGGGCAACAATTGTTCATTCTTTGCGCTGAACTGCTGCTGAACCAGGGAAGACATCACACGCATCTTACCTGAACCAAGGAACCAAAGTTCTCTTTTCAGATGAAAAGTAGTGACATTAAGGTCACAGAGTCTGGAGGAACAGTGGAGAGGTGGAGAAGTTGATACATCAAGTGGTGTTTTCAGGAGCATTGCCCCCTGCTGGTGTTGCTCCACTTGGTTTTTCTCATCCTCAAAATCAGAACGCACCAGGAAATCTGGGGGCGTAGTTTATCTTGGAGCATCTCCTTAAATTGGAATACCACATTCTCATGAAACTAATATAGAATCATTACACACAGAGTGACGTGCTTAAAGTGTTTGTCGCTGGTAATATGGTTTGCAGCATCTAAAAGCTAAAGTTCAGCTGCTAGGATGGTAAAAAAAAAAAAAACAACAGAAATCCAGACCTGGAAAAGCTCGCTCTGCGTGATGAGATGAAGTTCGCCTTTTGAATTGAAATAAACCGAAATCGCTGAAATAAACAAACGTGTTGATGATACTCTAACTCACTGGGGGTAAGCGTGCTTCCTCCAACCAGTAGCTGACAAATCTGATAAACTGCATCCTTCTTAGGGGAGAGGAGAAAAAAAACCCTGAAAATAAGATCGATGACCTAGCACTGACTGAGTGGCATTGAACAGGTGTGCGCTGCGTGTCTGGCACCAGCAGGGGGCATCAGCTGAGGTCAGGTTCCCAGCAGTTCCCAAGCTCTCATCAGAGAGTCTCACACGACCTGAACGATGTGCCCTCTCCTCTTTGCCTTTTTCCTGCAGCTGCGGGGAGAAACGCAGGGGCAGGCGCCAGGCCGTGCTGCGTTGCCGGGGTGAAGAGTGTCTGTGTGTGTGTGTGTGTGTGTGTGTGTGTGTGTGTGTGTGTGTGTGCAGAGGTCAGGGAGGTGCCTCTTGCTTGTGTGCTTTGAGGTTTTTCATGCTTCCTGCTTTGATCTTCCCTCTCATCCCTTTATCCCACACGCTCCCTGAGCCCCGGGCTGCCGGTTTGCAGCACACCGACGGCGGGGCTGCAAGGGGAGAGAGTTGAGGGAAAGGGGTGGGGGGGGGGGGGGGGGGGGGGCGTCCACCCTTCCTCCCTCTCACAGTGAAGCTGCTTGTTCTGTCAATGAAGCGAGAGGTGCAGGGAAAGCGCTGTTCACGGGGGTTCAGTCAGTGGGTGAGTGGGTGGAGGGTCACTCGGAGCTAAACTGATGCACAGCGTACAGTTCTCTCCCCTTTTATCCGTTCTCAGATCTCCAAACTGTGGGATGGAATTCCTCTGGCACAGTGCTCAGAGGGTGGCCTCCTGACCCCTTACAATATGGGAAAGTGCACCCCTTCAGCTGGTAGTTATATAAAGCCCACCGGAGTCATGAGAATCCTTGATAAATCACTCGGCTTGAGGCCACTCTTGTCTCTCTGCGGCTCACAAGGAGCGATTCTTTTCCACGGCTCCTAAATAGGCCCGGTTCAAAGTGACGCTGCGTAATCGGCACGGCAAGAAGTTAGAGGATCATCATTTGACTCCACAGCGTGTCAGGATGCACGCTTTTATCCTTCTCCCATGGCCCCGATAATCCCGGTGTAACCGGGCCCTCGCACACTTCCAGACACCTGCTGGTACCAGAGTGGAAAGCGCCGATCCATGTGAGCAGAGCAGAGCCCTCCCTAATTGAACACTAATTGGAAGGAGTGGAGTGCACTCGTCTTTATTTAGACGTGCGGTAAGCGTTGGGCGGCGAAGAGCAAGTCACCCATGCCTGCAGATGACGGCACTGAATATTTCATGACGAATTTGGACGACGTGTCTGGGTCTGTGTCACACAGCCATCCAGCTAAATAAGCGATCAGATTCGGCCCTTTGAGTGAAGTAGACGGCAATGATGAAACGTAAGCGATCATTTTATGTGGCACAGTGAGGTTGCATGCAACAGGAATCTGTTAGAATGCTTTTCTTTAGCAGGACTGTCAAGAGAGCACATTATATGAATGACACTTAGAAAGAATTATTACAATAAATATAGAGAAGGTCCATAATTACCCGGCTTCCTTGGAGCGACCCTCATTATTTTATTTTTTTTACAAAAAAAAAAAAGAAAATAGATAAAATTGGTCCAACAGTGGGACTTTCTTGGATTCTGCTTCGTGTTTGTGTAACGGCGGAGAGAAAGCGTAAAGGGGGCTGTGCTAACAGGGGCTTTCTGCAGATCGCTGGCAGTTTGACTGCAGTGGAGAGTAATGGGGCTGGCAGGGCGGAATCAATTACTGGCCACAACAGATTTTCCCACAGGTCAGAGCTTGGGAAAGCACTACTTCACTGCAGAGCAGACAGCTGGCAAAGAGCATCCACTGGGAGAGGAGCCGGCCTCTCTTTGAAACAGAAAAAAAAAGAAGCTTTTTTCATGTAATAATAAACTCATCACACACAAACTAAGCCTTTTTATTTCTTAATCTCCTCGAGGTGCCTCCCAAATTTGTTGATACTCTTTGAAATCTTTCACATCCTGTCCCATCAATGCATTGTCCTGATATTTCAGGTGATAGATCAAGACAAGTGGTGCTAACTGTGAAGTGAAAAGGAAATTAATCGTGGTTTTCAAATGTTTTAATTTTTTTTTTTAAATCTGAAATGTTTGCAACACATTTGTTTTCTGCCTCCTCTATAAGCCCCTTAAATTAATGGCTTTTTTTTATATTAACCAGAGCATTAACCAATGGGGCAGCTATTTGTCATGCATCTCACAAATGTGGCCTTTGTGGAAGTGGCAAGAAGAAAAACCTTATAGAAGTAAGGCCATAAAAGTACCATTTAAAGTTTGCGACGAGGACAGACACATCCAGAGGAAGGTGCTCTGGTCAGATGAGCCCAAAACTGAACCTTTGGAGTGTAAGAAACCAATACGGCACATTACCCTGAACACAGAATCCCTACGGTGAAACACGCTGACGGCAGCATCCTGCTATCTTATCTAAATGCTTTTTCTCACCTCCCAGCAGGATAGTGATCCCAAACGTACAGCCAGAGGTGCGATGGAAGGGTTTAGGTCTTTCGTTGCCCCTCCATCCTCTCTAAAGGAGCATTAAGAGAACAGTGTTCAAAAATAGATCAAGGTGGTACAGACAAAAATTCTGGCAGCTGTTTCTGCAGCTAAAGGTGTTTTCTACAACAGTAAAAGGCAAAAGGCCTCGTGTGAGTGCAGCAACACAATGTGTGGCCTTCAAAAACAAGCTTGTCTTCATGGCGCTCCTTTCTCTGGAAGGACATCAGATGCTGTCTCCTGCTGCGCTTATTTGGGGAATCAGTCTTGTGATCTGCCTTCCCACCATTGTGCTTTTTGCGAAAAGATGAATGGCAACAGGTTACTGGTAATTATGAGGCCCGCGTGCCTTCATGAGGTAAACAATAGGGGACACATATTCCGTTTAATCGACTTTTCTTCTCCAAAACAGAAGATATTCTATGAAACCTCGGCGATGCAATCAGCAATCGAAGCCGGTGACTTTAGTTAAGGAGAGAAGCTGGTGGCGGTACTCTGACCTTAGATATCTTTAGAAAAAAAAAAAAAGAAAAGGAAAACAAAAAAACTGAATGAAAAAAAGAAACAAAACCCCGAGCTAAACAAAGAAACAAGGAAGTCAACATATCCTTCTTGGCTTTACCTATCTAAAAAGCACACATAGAAAGGATGCCAACAAAGACAGGAAAGTAAAGAATGAGAAGGCGGGCGCATTGTGGTCAAACAGTGGGAATGGATCTCAGGCCTGGTCCGCGCTCTGCCCGATATAGCGCCTGGGTGCTGACTGGAATAAGAGGGGACAAGCAGGAAGCTGTGGCCCATAGGATAACATTGTTGTGCGCTGCCTGTCTCGGAGACGTTTCCCCAAGTCAGGCGGCTTATTTAGGTCCAACCTGGGTGGCATTTTTCCCGGCCTTACATAACATCATACCTCTTGCGTGCAGCAAAGTTCAGGCTTTTCCCCCAAGCCAACCCCCCCCCCCCTTTGGCTGAATAAAACATGAACAACGAAATCATCTCACATGCTCAAAAGCGCCTCCCTAATGGCCTCCCTCCCACACAAGCACCCACAAAGCCCAAACTTCCCTGCAGCAGTTGTTGAGTGGCGGGTATAAGATGTCGGGGTGGTGTGCGCGCAGGATGCAGGCCCGGCTGTGAGCGTCGCTGCTGCCGACTGCCACGACGGTTGACATAGTAAATCAATCCTGATGGGAGGGCATGTAGGACTGGTGGTGGAGGGGGGTGGAGGGGGGGGGACGTGGAAGAAGAGGTGGGGGAGGAGAGGAGGGGAGCCCTCTGTCAGACACACTCAGCCAGCCAGGGAGAGACTGTCGACGGGTGGGAGAACACTCGCCGGGAAGCGCTCACACGGAGATTGAGTTACCACAGAATTAGATCGGGGTTGTGGGAAACGGCACCTCCTGAACACGCCCACACACTCTTGTTCGCACAAACACACATAAACACACACACACTGGCGCACACACTGGCGCACACTCGGGCCGCACTCTCGCACACAAAGGAGTCACCCGGGGAAACCTGAGGGAAGATTGAGGAAGGCAGCTGGGCACACGCCAGTTTCAAACAAACGCCTGCTTATACCTTTTAGCTTCCTGGCATATGGTTGTAGAGAGCGGGGTTTCTTCAACACGCCGGCGCTAAATCACGTCCAGCGGTCACCGGCCTGTGCCGGCATGCTGCTGCCTGCGTTGTTCGGCTCCAAGATGAGCCAGACAAAACGTGATCAGTCGTGAAACGAACGAGGCCCAAACTTAACCGATCCCAACAGAGTCGGGCCACTTACGACGCTCACCTCTACCTTCCTGGAGAAAGGGTCTTGTCGCCAGAGCCGAAAGGTCAAGGCGTTTGGGGAAGATGAATCGTAATTAGTAGGCCTTCACGAGCCAGAGGAATGTTGGCGCTAATGTGGAGGACCTTGACAGTGAGGTGTGAGTGGTTTGTGTCTGCATAATGGAAACCACCTGAAAAAGCCTATCACAGGGGAGCCCCATTACTATAATAAGATGATAAACAATATTAAAGTGATTTCAAACATATTTAAACTGTTATCCGTCCGTCAATGAAAGGGGTGATAAAGCAAGAGATAAAAAGGGGTAGTTTCTTTGACTTGGCTTCCAAAACTCTTACCAGTTCCTTGCAGCTTGAGTACTTAAAGCCACAGCCTGTACCAGGACATCAAAAAATACCCTACGGCTGATCAGTTGAGCCAACAGAACAGTGTTCCCACGTAGTTTACGAGAATAAAATCTGATTTGGTTTTAAAGTATCTTCTGGGTCTAGATTAGTATGGGAAAGGAAACGGATTATGGGAAAATATTTATATTTTCAGGCTGATATTCATCCGTCCTTCCATGCAGAATCTACCAAGGGTTTTTCTATTGTCATTATGAAACTAGAACAATATCTCGCTGAGACTCCAGGTTTTAGAAGGCACGTAATACACAGACAAAATGTAAAAAAAAATACCAGCAGAAGAAATATATGCAAATAAAAATTTTATATTTAAATAAAGTGCAGCTAGTGCAAGTTCAGTCTACAACATGGTCTGAAGGTCTGTTTGATTGTCAGCAGGGGTGTGTGTGAGACAGTGCGAGTATGTGCCTGGAGGGGGGGGGGGGGGGAGGATGCATTCATCCATCCATCCATTTGTTCATCTATCCATCAACCATGCACATGTCATTCATCCATGCATCCATCCATCAAACTATTAAATCAATACACTAATCCATTCCAACAGTAACTCTATATGTTGTGGCCAACATATAAATGAAACAGAGTCAGTGATGAAGTTTACGTCTTTTATTCGTATTGAAACAGTTGGTTTCTTCTCTCTTTCCAAACACTGATAGCTTAATGTAGATCATATGATATTTGAAATCTGATACTTAGGTGGACGGCGGACAAACTCGCAAAACCAAAAACCACACACTAAAATATGGGCTGGACGATAATTCAATAACAATATATACATCGATCGATAGACGTATATCAACGACAGACAAAAAAGGGTCAATAAAAAGTTCAATAGAAGAAAAGCTTTTCCATCCTTTTGCATTCTAAGGTAAGGTAAGGTAAGTTTATTTATATAGCACTTTTCAGTAACAAGACATTCAAAGCCATGTAGGGTAATATTACAGTCATTACGTCCTCCCAACCAATCACAAACGCAGACCCAGGAACGCTCTGTCACCAAGCTCCGCCCCCTTCAAAGAGTTCAGAGAGCGTGCGTTTTTGTTTTTTTTTTCCTTTTTAAAAACTTGCAGTTTTGGTAAAAAGTTGGTTGAGTAAAGGGCTGAGTTTGAATTCATTGTTTGTGTGTTCTGTATCTAAAAATAGGTTGCTAAGCAACAGCATAAAATGGTCAGGGCTGCACTTTAAATACATGTTTTGAATTTGTTTGTAATCATCAATATCGATATTTCTCTATAACCCAACAAAGAGAGATCACATTGACTGCTGTCTGGTGGGTGCAAAACACTGATTACTCATAATTAATCTACAAAACCCCACTTCCAAAATAAATACACGAATGAGGGTGAAACATCCCTTCAGGCGTAATCTAATTCTGTTCCACATAACCAGTAAGTACTTTCTACCAAGTATTATCTTGTTCATCCAATCATAAACAAGTTAAAAGGATAGTTCGGCATTCAATCTGGATAGATATTCCCCTGAGGCTGGAGCTGCCATCATGTCCAGTTACAACATGGAGTTCTACCATCCCCAGACAACTCCAACAAATAAAAACCTAAATACAAAATCTTTTTGTTAGGACCTTTTGAAATGTTGTCAGTATTGCATTGCGGTAAAGTCTGCAGTTTCACAGCAGTGGAGAGGAGGTTGCAGACATGGTGGCGAACTGTTAAAGACCTCCGACGTGAAACAGAATCTGGTAGGCATTTACTGATCAGAGTAACAGTATGATATAAAATGAGAAACACCATAGTGGTTCTAGAAATTCCCCTTTTAATTAAGTCTTACTGGAATTTCACTTTGAAACTGGCCCCATTCAGATTGGCCGTTAGCTTCAGTCAAGGGGAAATATTCTAAGACTGTAGAAGAATATTCTGTTGCAGACACAAGAATGCTTTTTAAAATATAGAAATAGGGATACTGAACTACTTATTTAAGGTCTGCAAGATGTGCAAATTGACACACTTGAAGCGGGTTAAGGGTATGACATGTGAATGTGCCAACAGTGGAAATGGTTTCCTTTTCGTCCTTTTCCTGTTTGTTTTTTTTTTTTTTGGAAAATTAAATGAATGGTCATCCTTGTGCTTTGCTGTCTTCATATGAGAGATGTGCGATGCTCCTCCATAGTCGCTTCACACTGTACCTGACGTTATGGAAAAACCTATGACCTGCTGGGAACAGGAATTGTTGCTCATGCTGCAGTTGTCCACGGGAATCAAGCTCTCATCTGCACTTGTCTCGCTCCCCCGTGCACAAAGTTAACAACTGACCTGATGGAGCAGAAGCAGCTGTGTCTCAACAAGGTACTGCTCTGTTAGACAGCCGGGGTTGGTGGCAGTGGTGGGGCGGGGCATTTCCACAGATGGACTGAACAGACACGTTAGGGCCAGATCAGGAACAGCAGGTCTTTGATCGCGTGTCTGCATAAACAGCACATTAAACAGCACTGAATTCTGTTCAAGTAGAAAAAAGAATTAGGAGATTTGATGCTTAATGGCATGAAATGTCAAATTAAGCAAGTTCTAACAGCACCAAACAGATCCATATTTGCTGAATGTTGAACTTTGTTATTGTTTGAGAATGGCATGTTGTATTAAAGTGATGATCATAATGTTGTGGGAACATCTTAACTCCATGCAAAGCCACATATAATAATTATATTGTCTGAATTTCCCCACTGTGAGAAGATAAAAGATTTTATTCTATCATTGCGTTGTTGTTGTTTTTTTTTCTGTTTTGTTTGTTTGTTTTTTTACAACTATTCACCCACAATCACAGGTAGAAGCCTTCACATTTTTCAGATGTACTAAATAATGGGCTGAATACGGAACACCAATTGAATCAAGTTTATTTGTTACAATCATAATGCATGTTTGCAACATTTAAACATTCAAGGATAGGGACTTTACCGGAAAAATGTTTTGTCAATTGAGATTTTACCTAGAAAATATCGTTATATGGATTGAAAGGTCTGCTGAAAATGAGGAAAGCTGGAAATGTGGCTTTAGATTTAAGGGTTAAACACAAATGTTGTGTTTATTCTTCACAGCATCCACTGAGCAACATACAGACCAGTTCTCCTCGTGCTTTTAAAAACATAGATAGATAGATAGATAGATAGATAGATAGATAGATAGATAGATAGATAGATAGATAGATAGATAGATAGATAGATAGATAGATAGATAGATAGATAGACTACTTTTTCCAGTTTTCTGTATTTTGTCATAAAAATACAACAAAAACATTTAAAACAACACACTTGACTCTATTTAAACGTTTCCAATCGTACACAGCATGATATACCTTAATGCACACGTCATTAGGTGTCAGCTTCGTTTGAGCTCGCGCACTGGTTTCGTGCCACGCCCACCTCAATCATCGGGCCCCGCCCCCTCCCCGCGGTGTGAACCTAATCCCAGCAGAAGCGGATCCGATGATCAAACTGTTGCTCGGACCCTCCGCAGCTGGAGCTCTCTGTGAAACCAAGTAAGCCGCCTTCCTCTGAGTGAGTCTGGATATGAGAATGAAGCGAAGCCTCAACTACAGCTCATCGGACAGCGAGCTGGACGACAACGTGGAAGTGGAGAAGGACAGTGGAGACGAAAATGGGTAGGATTCGTTTTTTTGTTTTCCCCAATACCTACATGATAGGTTAGATTTAAAGGCAAGATGGGTGGTCTTTGGCTTTTATCTTTTTTCAGATTAAATAGGCATTGCTCTTGAGCTAATATAACAACATATATTGTTGTGCATTGATTTCAACTAAAAATGTTTTGTAACAAATCTACTTTTCAGTCAAGCTGACTCTCCAGGATCAATGTCACCCACCACCACCACCACACAAGTTCAAGCAAGAAAAAGGCGCAGAGGGGTATGCAAACATCTAGGACTGACTTTACAAAGCACAAATGCTTTTCTTTCTTCCATCTATGCTTACTGTGTGTGTGTGTATATATATATATATATATATATATATATATATATATATATATATATATATATATATATATATATACGCACATTTAAAGTATTTTTCTTTATTTTAGATATTTTCAATATATTTTCTGATTCAATATTTCTTTCTATTATATATGCATTTAAAACAGATAATAGAGAAAAGGAGACGTGACCGGATCAATAACAGCCTGTCAGAGCTGAGAAGACTGGTGCCAAGTGCCTTTGAGAAGCAGGTGAATTACTCATTACTCATTCATTACGGCCTTCATTACAGCCTCTCGTCCTGAAGTCAAACTGATTGTTATGCAGATCATGGCCATGTTCACCTGGAATTTGTGTAAAATAACAATATCCATCTTCTTGCTTCTCAGGGATCCGCCAAACTGGAAAAAGCTGAAATTTTGCAAATGACAGTGGACCACCTGAAGATGCTTCATGCGTCTGGAGGGAAAGGTGAATAATCCTGTGACATTAAAATGCAAACCACGAAGTCTCTGCTTTAAGCCGCCTGCTTCTTTAAACGTCCCGTTGTCTCGTCCCATAGGTTTCTTTGAGGCTCACGCTCTTGCTAAGGACTACCGCAGCCTGGGCTTCAGGGAGTGCCTGGCAGAGACGGCCCGCTACCTTAGCATCGTCGAGGGCCGGGACGGTACGGACTCCCTGCGGTTGCGCTTGGTGTCCCACCTCAGCAACTGCGCCTCTCAGAGGGAGGCGCACGCCGGACTGGAGCACTTGGCCTGGGGCTCAGCCTATGGGACGGCCCCTTCCTCGCTCCCCCACCACCTTCTTCTGCAGCACCCTCAGGGCAGGACACCTGCGCCCAGAACAAACAGCAGTCCCCCCTCTTCTTGCTCATCGTCCTCTTCCTCTTCTTCGTCCTCCTCGTCCAGCGAGGTTTCCGGGACATCCAGGCTTGGCATGATGTCCCCTACAGAATCCCTCAGGGTCCCTCCCAACGGCTCCCTACCCCTCAGTCTACCCGTGCCGACGACTAAGCTGTCCCCACCTCTCGTCTCATCTCTCTCCTCGCTGTCGACCTTCCCCCTCTCCTTTGGGGCCTTTCCTCTCATCTCCCCAACAGCCATCAGTACGCGGAGTCCCTCCTCCGCCGTGTCGAAGCCTTACAGGCCTTGGGGCATGGAGATCGGGGCGTTCTGACGCTGACCACCGGACTGAACTGGCGACAGGTTGAGCTGTTCCCACCATCACCGACAGATTTCCTGCTTCAACTGTTCTTATAGCGATAAACAACAGGGGATACGAATAAAACCAATTTATTTGATTTTACTTAGACACAAGTTTGAGACGTCGCAGGTGGATGTAATGCCCGCTAAGAATTTAATTTACTTGAAATTTGTTATATTATTCACTGAATTAAAAGTTTAAACGAGGAAGCCTGTACTGCCTCCAGGTTGAGGATTGATATAAGCATACGAATGAGCCATGAATAGGGGGACTGTAGAGGAAATTTAGAGATACGAAACAAAAATTGTGTAAACTGGTGACCACCAGGGCTGGACTTAGGAGGATGTGGGCTCCGGGGCTAGAGTTAGATCAAGTTTTGGTGCCACAGGTGAAATTTCTTTCACCTGTGGAAGTTATGAATACATATCACCACAATTGGTTGTCCAAACCACGGAGTAAAAAAACAAGAACAACAATTAAAGTTTGTTTTAAATACAGACTAATCCATTCTTAACAGTGAGACATAAATGTGAGCACTACGCCAGGCCTCTATGCGCCATTGTAACCCAGTCACAGGAATATACCAAAAAATAAAAAAAACAACAAAGGAGGCCTGGAGCATGTGCTTACAACTCCAGCAGGTACATCTGGAACAAGGGAAGGCGTATCCGAAGAAAGAGGAAGAAAGGTTACTTCTGATGTGCTTGGAGCTGGCTAGATTAAAGATGGGGCAATGATCATTTTCAGTTACAGATTAATTATCAACATGGAAATCTGTACTTATAAATTTTATAGAATATATTTGCAAAACTTCCATTCATTTAAAGAAAGGAACATTTTGGGT
Organism: Fundulus heteroclitus; assembly: GCF_011125445.2. NCBI lineage: Eukaryota > Metazoa > Chordata > Actinopteri > Cyprinodontiformes > Fundulidae > Fundulus > Fundulus heteroclitus. The sequence goes on along the minus strand of NC_046363.1, from coordinate 22,450,073 downwards.
GACCAAATCCTTAGAGGCCCAAGCTACTGTCTCAGTCAGCCCTTGTTAGAGTCTGGGCCAGTTCTCTACATTTAAAAGGTAATGTTGTTTATTTTGTCTGGTTTTTGTTAGCAAAATTGCAACAATGTACAAAAAAAAGAAGAAGTGTTTTATGACTTACAGTTGGAAAACAAATGTCTTGAAATTGAAACATTGTTTTTATGTATCTGTTATAATTTTTTACCAATAAAGTTGGTCTTAAACACATTGTTTTGAGACTGTTTTTATGTTTAATTTTATGACCAAAATGTTACTGGTCTCAAATTCATTCTGTTGACATTTGCGGTAAAAGTTCCTATTTTTCCGCCTCACCACTGGATTGTAGGCTTCTTCCAAAATCAGTGTTTGTGTTGCAGCTGCAGCACCATGATAGTTCATTATAAGCTAATAAGGTCCCGGTTATTGACTGGAAAGCAGGTCCCTCGCCATGTGCCAAGCTCGAGTAACAGAATCCAAAAGCATTGTTGCCCTTATGAATACCCAGGAAATCATTAAAAGCCAGAGGAAATCCTTTACAATGTTGCCCTGACCTCACCAGCCTGGGTTGGCCTGAAACGGAGACAATAGTGTGAACAGGATGAAGACATTGGTGGAGAGGGAGATTTATTAAGTATCACCAACGCCGCAGCAGATGGTCTCATAAATCACGAGCTGGAGTCAAATGGGTTGTTTCTGAGTTTGTTTCTATAAATTAAGATGTTAAAACAGTTCATTGTTTTAGCGGAGAAGATTTAAACTTCTATAGATCACATCAAGGCTCCCAGGCGGGGAGTATGTTTTCATATTTTTTTGACTGTGGGCTGAAGCCACGCATTAATAATGCACCAACATTATGTAGGCTAGTTTGCCATCATCAGACAAGCAAATTTGTAAGTTGAAAATAAAGTCACAAACAAAGTTTCCGTGTTTAATACAATTGTGTTACTTTGAAATATTGACCTGCTTTGGAAGATGAGATTAGCTTCGTTTACAATTTAAAATAACTCGGACACTGCCACCTGCTGGTAGAACATCACACTTACAAAGTGCAAACGATGCCAGGTTTAGGGTTACATGTGTAACCTTTAATAATTTAATAATAATAATAATAATAATAATAATAATAATAATAATAATAATAATAATAATTATTATTATTATTATTATTATTATTATTATTGAGTTTCTGGGGTATTCCTAACACTAGAATTGTATGCTAAACTAAACAAAGATAGATAAAATACATAACAGACACAGTTATTGTAAATTTTAAAAGATTATATATTAAAATATATAAAAATGTAGAGGTTTTATATGTGATAAATTTAGCTTCATATTGAGATAAATTAGATAAATGTAGGTGCATTCACAGCACACTTTCATTTATTTTGTCATGTCTCAAGAGTCAATATTTTCTGTACCAAAATGAATATAGACTGTAGTGTGTATTAACACAAAGTTTTGACTTTTCATATAAAAGAATGCTTTTCTACAGTTTACTTCAATATATCCTTCCAGACCTTAGACACAACAACTTCGTCTTCACCAACATAGATTGTGATCTATTTTTTTAAAGTGCTACACTCAAAAGTTGTCAGGATGTCATTAACTTTAAAGTTTTTGTGTTAAACTCTGAATGTGAATCTCTCTTTTTATTCTAAACAAGGACACGTTTATAGTATTGAATGTTCAGTCAGGTGACACAAAAAGAACCAGAATAAGGTTTTGTTTCTATTGTAAGCTTTGCTATGTTCATCTTATTTGGTGTAACATTTCTTCAAGAATTCCCTATGTGATTTTGTATAATGTCAACTTGTCCTAAATCCAAAGTGCAAGTCACCAAAACCCCCAGCAGACAGAGCCAGTCTCCGAGTGGCCATAATCACAGCTGATTATGCTGAACCAAAGGTATGGTCCGCTCTTATGTGAGCCAAAAGTGGGGTTTCTGAAACAGAACCTTGTTTTCTGTTCTCTCATGGTGGTTCTGATTTAGTTTCTGAAAGAACCATGGTGGTTCTGGTTTAGTTTCTGAAAGAACCATGGTGGTTGTAGAGCTTAAAAGTCCTGCTTCTTTGTTCCATATCTAAATTATACAATCAAATTATTTCTTTAGCTCAAAACTAGGCCGCAGGCACCCCTTGTTAATCTTCAGGCTTTTGATAACATACTTTAGGCTTAGATTCTCATTCATAAAACTTCCTCTAGGTGGTGTTATCATCTTGTGTTTTTATCTTTGATTGTTTATTTTCTTTTTCTAAATAGACATTATTAGGTCTTTTTTGTGTTTTTAAGTAAACCTTGATTGAAGTGTGATTGATTGGTTAATTTATCCATCCATCCATCCATCCATTCATCCATCCATCATCTATGCACGCTTATCCCTCATGGGGTCACGAGGGGTGCTGGTGCCTATCTCCAGCATTCAACCGGCGTGAATTGGGGTACACCCTGGACAGGTTGCCAGTCTATCGCAGGGCACGGTTAATTAAAAACAAATTAATCTTAAACTGAGAAATATCCAGATTTCTCCTTTCTTCTTTAAGTTTGTGATCAGATGTTTTCAATGAGAAGGTGAGGAACTCCTTGAGACCAAGTTTTAATTGTTTTTGACCGGTTAAGACTGGTTGGGACTAAGCAGATTAATATAGTTTAACATAGTTTATCAGTGCTACAGTTATATGGAAAACCCAATTTCCAAGCATGATGTAAAGCTGTATTGGCCAGCACTGCAATCTCTTTGTTTGTGTGAGACCCTCACAAAGAGTGAAATAGTTTTTATTTTAATTGAAAATGAAAATGCAAGTTAAAAGTATTTTAATGTACTGTAATGGTTATTCAGCCAAATAATATCAGTAGAAATCCGCTGTAGATCGCTAGGATGAGAAACGGAACCTTTCTGTCATAGTCCGTGTTTCCAGGTGCTCCCTCCCCTCAGAGGAGTTTTGGGAACGAAAGAGAAAGGTTCGGTGTTCTTGATCCTGTGATCATTCACTCTGTTTTTCAGCATTAGTCTTACCCTCTGAAGAAAGCCGCATGGCCTGTTTGAAATGTATCAGTTAGCCTATGTGAAATGAAATAAGAAATGTGATGGTCGCAGACTGCAATTGTCAAGATGTGTAGATAACTGGTTCTTTTATTTGGCAGTTTACAATTCCCTTTGTGTTTAGTTACAGAAACGTAATAGATGGTGCATGCCATGTTCACTGGACTCCCAAACCTTTATTCAGCAAAGCTTTCACAGAGAAAAATATGAAGAGGAAAAAACACAAGCAGCAGACTACGCAGGCAAATATCAGTGGTATACTGAAGGTTAAAAAGAGACTACTTCAGTGTGCTGTATGTAAAGCTTCTTGTATCCGTTATCTACCTAAACCTCTAAAGAGAGAAGATGCTAATGATGCCTAGTATTCGTCCACACAGACATACTTTAGGTTCACACTATCAAATATCAAGATGGGAGCAACAGCACATTCCACTGTCCAAGACACTGTGCATGATACCAGTTTGGTCTCATAACATTCATTCATTTCGTGAGACTCATCTCCAGAGACTCTGATCCTAGGAGAGCTGTTTATTTGGCAAACGACTGGTCGGGGAAAAAAGTGGGAATATGCAGATGTACCAATAGTTACTCCCTTTAGGCAAATACATTCCTAACAACAATACAGGTCATCTTAGAGAAGTGGTCTGACTCAATGGGTGGCATGGGGGAGGTATGCGACGTGTCCAAGCCAGTTTCGCAGCGTACACACATCAACCGTCACTCTTCACGAAACACACAGATATCATTATCCGATCAAGAGCATCATCATCATCATTGTTGTCGTCGTCATCATCGTTGTCGTCGTGACATCACCAGAAAACACTGAAAATCATCCATCTACTGCCAGCTCACAACACTGAGGCCTTTCACATGAAAAGAGTTGTGGAGTAAAACCTGAAGAACAAAAATCATCAATGACAAACAGATAGAGAGCTACATAGCTAGCTAGCTAGCTAGCTAGATAAATAGTTAGCATACTGGCTATCAAGCAAGACAGTGATCTTGCTTTCCGTCCATTTAGCTAGCTAGTGAGAGATAAATAGAAAGCTATCTAGCCAACTAGCTAGCTAGCTAGCCAGCTAGCTCCCTAGCAAGCTCACTAACTAGTCAGCTAGATGAACAGGATAAATATTTACAAAATAAAAGTCATATGGTTGCACTCTAAATGAAATTAACAAATCTATTCTGTTGCGGGAGTGTCATGGATGCCTGTTTCACTGATAATACTGAGGTTTGTGGATAGTTGTGGCAAGGTGTGCAGTGTTGTGATGGTGAGTTTCTTGAGCCTCTCAGCCTTCAGGGCAGAGTGTCTGTTTTGGAGAGGTTGAGGGCAGGACAGGGGATGGATGGGGGTTCGACAAGACGGACCACAGGAGTTGTGTGAAGCTCATGCTAGCTGCTCTTCCCTCAGCAGCTCTTTGTTCCTGCGCACTGCGGCAGCATGCTTCTCCTGTGCACAGCAACACACAGAGTGACGATGATTAGTTTGGACAATTGTAACGCTCATTCTGCAACGCTGGTTCTCCCTGATAAATGCACGATCCTACGCAGCGCTGACCTTCTCCAGTAGGCGCTCCAACATGGCTGCCAGGTGGGCCTCGCGGTTCTCCTTAATCTGCTCCATCTTCATCTGGAGCTTCTCCTCGGCCATCTTGCTGAAGTTGCTGTTCTCCTCCATGGCCTTTAGCAACACGTCCCTCTCGTGCTCCCGCTTTTCCGCCAAGGCCTTCAGCACCTGAGACTCTTGGTACTAAATAAACACATTGTGTTATTCTTTTTTTTAAAGCCTCGGTTATTTAAAACCCAAAGCTGCTGGTGAGAAGCAAAATACCTTCCTTCGCTCTTCAGCTGCCTCCAGTTTCTTCTCGATGTCCTCCAGGGAGAGATCCCTCTTTGGGGGAGAGGGGAGGTTGTGGGCTAGGTCTGACACCGGGGACTGGGGCTTGAGAATGACCTCAAAGGCTTGCCCCGAGGCTCGCTTGTCTATAGGTTTAACCTCCATGTCTGTAAATCAGACAAATACAATGGCAAAAGAAATCCATTAACATACCAGTTCATTAATTACTAATGGCTTTTCTTCCAGGGCAGAGAAAACATCCATTAGGGACCATTTGTTTGGTTGCAAAGAAAATCGATGTTTCAGGCTCACCCATACCTTCGAATTCGCAAACAAGCTTGTTGCGAGTCTCTGGGTAGAAGCAGGAACAGATGAGGGAGAGGACAGACAGCTCCTTCATCTTCTCTTTGTATGCTGTTGGGATATAAAGAACAAAAATTGCATCCAGGTAAGAAAGATTCTGGAAACAGAAAAACACGTCAAACAATACATAACTAAGGCGATTGCTCAAACAAAAAAGTCCTAAAGTCCTATAATTGACAGTTGGCCAATGGAGGTGGCTTAAACCGCATATAGAGTTTGCCAAACCACTCATAGTCCTTGAATCCGGATTTTGGAAGGAGAGGAAGAATGTATTTCGCTCCATCCATCTGCACATTAACTCTGACTAGCTTTGCTGTCCTTTCTAAAGAAAAACATCCCCGCAGCATGATGTTACTGCCACCATGTTTCGCCATAGGGGTGGTGTGTTCAGAATCATGTGCAGCGTTCATTTTTTTTGTCACACAGTCTTTTTCATGTTGATTAGCAAGTAATTGTTGTCCATTTTCTTGGTATTTTATGTGATAGACCCACACAAAGTAATACATAATCATGAAGTGAATGAAAAATGTCACGTGATTTCAGCATTTTAACAGCACCTTCTTCTAGATATTTACCGTTCCCAGTCTGGTTTGTGGAAACCAGATAATTTGTGCCAGATTTGTGTAGCTCAGTGCAAAAGTTGTTCAGTCAATGACTTTTCCCACCAGTGTTGAGGATCTCGGCAGCCCGTCTGTAACTTTCTGATTAATCTTTAACTGGACCGTCAGATTTAGGGAGACAGCCATTTCTTGACAGATTTCTAACATGGTTTTGCTATTTTTCAGGTAACACATGTTTACAATGCTCTTGCATGTATTCAAGCTTTGGGTTATTGTTTTTATTATCTAAACCTCCTTTAAACTTCTCCACAATTTATCCCTGACCTGTCTGCTGTGTTCCTCAGTCTTCAAGATGTACAAAAACAAAACCTTACAGAACAGTTGGAGCTATACTGAGAATAAATAGCACAAAGGTGGACACTATTACTAAGTTGGTAGTTTTCTGTTTTTTTTTTATTTTATTTTATTTTAGGGTATCAGATTAAAGAACATTAAACACAAATGCAGACCACACTTCTGAAAATTATACTTGTAAAAAAAAAAAAATCCTTTTCCCTTCTACTTCACTATGTATGTCCTGCTTTGTGTTGCTCTATCACATAAAATCTCAATAACCAAACTGTGGTGGTAATGTGACAAAGCATGTAAAATGTCCAGGGGTATGAACAGTTTTGCAAGCTATTCTAACATTTCATTATTACAGAATCAATAATGTATTTCAAATCTTAAATGTATAGAAGTATTGTGTTTCTCCATTAATAATTGATGAACAATTGATTTATTCATTTAGATGGGGGCATTCTTTAAGGATCATTATAGACTTTTTTTTTTTTTAAAGGAACAGAAATATAATTGTCATGCGTAGGAAACAAAAGAAACCAAACAGGCCTCTGCATCAGTTCATTCAGTTCTCTTGTCAACTCTTTGTACCGGAGCCCCTTGCATATGAGGTATGCCAAGCTTATTGCACTGTCCAGACAGCCAGAACCAGCTGATTAATGATCTGCTCTTCATTTTTCCTCCCTCTTCTTAATGTTTTATTTTTTACATTTATAAAAGTCGTCGCCTGGCTCCTCCACAGAAGACCACAGAGCCGTTAAGCCTTTGGTTCAGAAGGCCAGAGTGTGAAGCAGCTCTTTTGCTGCAGGGTTGGCCTGCCTCCCACCTTACAATACACTTATCTGCTTCAGGATGCTCTCCAAAATAAGGCACGCAAACACACACACACACACGCACACAAATGTCAAAATGGAATAATTACATCAGGGTACTGCTTTAACAAAGGTAAAAACATCAATAAAAAACAAAATTATTAAATGGCAGTGCCTCCACAATGGCAAACTAGTGAAGTGGAATATGTATAAACATTAATAAATATTAGTGTTTTAATTAAAAAATCCAACCGCTACAATCGTGGATGCAGAAAAAAATTTGTTCATTTCTTGCTAGATGAATTGCAATACATGGCACAGCAGGATAAATAAGAGGCTAATTTAGACGAGGCAGCATCCTGATCGCGTTTTACAAAAAAAAAAAAAAATAAGAAAAATAAGAAAATAATAATAAACATAAATGCAACATTTAAAAATGAAACAGCCATTTTTGTGCAAGCTCGGTCACAATAAGAGCCCAAAGGATGAGGATGTCTGTTTTGCTGTGGGCTCAGTCATCGGGCCGCTTAGCATCTTGGGTGGGGTCCGTCTGCATTATGCTGCATGTTGGGGGCCGCGGCGGCGGCAGCGAGCGGCGCAGCTGCCGCGCAGCAAATAAAAGCTTTGTATGAACACCTCAGATCGCATCGTTTCGGATATTGGTTACAGCATATGAAATAAAACAGCAATGCTTACAAAAATCAAACACACGTTTCGAAAAGACAGTGACGAAGGATTCTGGCCTTGTAAAGCTATTCTTGCCTTTTGCAGATTTCAGCTGAGACAATAGACTCCCATTAGATTAGGAGACAGAGGATCAGTGCGTGAAAGGTTTTAGTTTTTAGCGATCAAAATACAACGCCAGCCGACATAAAACCCCACTCTGGTATGGAAAGGATGCGCCTGTCATGAGTCTATCCAATCAGCTATCCATCCATCCTCTCATCCAACCATCCATCCTCCCGTTTTTGTTTTATTTATTATTATTTAGAAAGGAAGAGTCCCATCACACTTACCGGTTACAGTTTTGGCCATGGCTGATCTATTTCTCCGCAGAGGATGCTGAAGCTCTGTTCCGATGGACCGTGATGCTGCTTAAGGCACTGAGTCAGCGAATAGACAGGGCTTGGACCGGGCAGCAGACAGCAGGAGAACCGCGCACGGAAACGCGCATGCAGACCCTCCTCTTGCCTATGACGCGCACGCACGACGGCTACCAGCCAGCCACCAATCCAAGCTGCAGCCTGAGCAGGACTCAGTGCACAACTGAGTCTAAGGCAAATCAAAACTACATCCAGAGCTGAACTGCTCACAAGAAAAGGGATTGATGCTCTTGATAAATGTCACATTTTCTGTGACGTTACAGCCGTGAACTTCAATGGATCATATTGGGATTCATGAAGGGAAGGGAAAGAAAGGTGAACCGTAATTAGGGGTTAAAGTTTTTTTAATCAATATAAAATAAAATTTGCCTTTAATTTATGCCAATTTGCCCATAAATTCTGTCCAGCTTCCCTCTCCTTCCTCAAGAAAGCATCCCCGCAGCATGCTGCTGTCACCACCATACTAGTGTGTCATCTCAGAAAGGGAAACACATATTATATAGAACCATTACATGTGGAGCAATATATATATATATATATATATATATATATATATATATATATATATATATATATATATATATATATATATATATATATATATATAAGCCTTTGTTTCTTGTAATTTTGATTATGGCTCACAAATTACAAAAACCCAAAATTCAGTGTCTCAGAAAATTAGAACACTTTGAAAAAGTTAATTACTTGAAACTCATGGTGTCACATTCTAATCAGTTAATCAACTCAAAACACTTGAAAAGGTTTCTTGAGCCTATAAACGGTCTCTCACGCAGTGGGTCAGTAGGCGACACAACCACAGGGAGGACTGCTGACTGGACAGATGTCCTGAAGACAATCATCGGCACCCTTCATAAGGAGGGTAAGACACACAAGGTCATTGCTGAAGAAGCTGGCTGTTAACAAAGTTCTGTATCCAACCATGTTAAGAGAAAATTGAGTGGAAGGAAGACGTGTTGTAGGAAAAGCTGCACCAGGAATAACCAATTCACAACAAGTGGACTTAGGCTGGAGTTGGTGCCTCAAGAGCTACAAATGTTGCATTCTTCATGTCAAGCCACTCCTAATCCAGAGACAATGTCAGAACCGTCTTAGCTGGGCAAGGAAGAAAAGCAATTGGACCGTTGCTCAATGGTCCAAAGTCCTGTTTTCAGATGAAACTCAGTTCTGCATTTCATTTGAAAATCAAGGTCCCAAAGTCTGGAGCAAGAGGAGAGAGGACCAGAATCCACATTGTTTGCAGCCCAGTGTGAAGTTTTCACAGTCAGTGATGGTTTGGGGGGCCGTGTCAGCTGGTGTTGGTCCGCTTGGTTTTCTGAAGTCTACAGTAAATGCAGCCGTCTACCAGGAAATTCTATAGAGCACTTCATGCTTCCCTCTGCGGACCAGCTGAATGGAGATGCTGATTTCATTTTCCAGCAGAATTTGGTACCTGCCCACACTGTCCAAGGTACCAAAAGCTGGCTATGGTGTTCCTGTTCTTGGAAGGCCAGCAAACTCCGCTGACCTGAACACCGCGAAAAATCTACGGAACCAGACCCAACAAGGCAGATGACCTGAAGGCAGCTATGAAAGCAATCTGGGCTTCCAACACATCTATGCAGCGCCACGGGCTGATGGCCTCTCTGCCACGGCGCATTGATGCAGTAATTCATGGGAGATGCGGCCCAACCAAGTATTGGGTGCATAGAAAAGGACATACTTTTTAGACGCCTGACATTTGTGCTTAAGACATCTTGTTTTTGATCGCTCTGATGTGATATTCTAATTTTCTGAGACACTGAACTTTGGGTTTTCTTTACCTGTAAGCCATAGTCATCAAAAGTAGGTACAGCAAATAAAAACTTGAACTATTTTACTCTAGGTGTAATGAATCTCTATAAAATGAAAATATTGCACTTTTTTGAGCAATATTCTAATTTTCTGAGACGTACTAGTAGTTATCGTTGGGGTTGTCGTGTTGAGGGTGATGTGTAATGTCTGGTGTTTTACATGCGGGGCAAAAGGTTATATTGCGGTTTCATCTGACAAGAGCACCTTCTTCCTCGTCTTTGCGGCGTCCCCTACATGAACCGCGGCAAAGCGCAAGCTTCTTATGACTTTGTCAACAACAGCTCTTTTGTTGCCACTTCCAGAGCCAGATTTGTGCCTGGCCTCTCCACAGTCTCCCTCAGCTGAGGTGCGACTATCTGGACATCTTCTAAAGTCACGATGGTTGCAACGTTGATGAAAGCTCTCCTTGCTCTCTTGGTAACTTTGCAGATGTGCCAAACTCTTAAATTTTCAGATGATGGATTGAACAACTCTTGGGGAGATGTTCAAAATGTGGGATTTTGTTTTTCACGGCAACTCTTCTTTGCTCTTGTCCACAACTTCTTGTCCCTGATGCGTTTCGGCTTGTTCCTTGGTCTTTGTGATGTAGTTTGCTCATTAATGTTTTTTAACCCTTTTCAGATTGGCTGTATTTATGAGAGAAGTGAATTACAAGTCACTGTATTTAATTTAGGGCTATTACAATAAAGCAGGCAAAGTACACATGCACGCATAACTTTTCAGATGTTTTATTTTTAAAAGTTCTTTAATGAACATAAAAGTGCAAGAAAAGATTTTTGAAGCAGCACAGCATTACACATAATTGCTTGATTTCTCACATACATTGAAGTTTGAATATTACAAAATGAAAACTGTGAAAAGGTTCAAGGGGTTTGAAGATTGTTCCAAGGCACTTTTAACAGGAGTAAACTATTAAGGACGTAATAGACTTTGTAAGGATTGGTCATTTTCACACTATTTCTGCTGTTTGACATTACATTTCATGTGTATCAGAATATATCAAATTAATCCTAAATGGAAAAATCCACCGACACCCTTCAAAAAGCCTTGAACCTTTAGCTTCATGATAATTGATGTGAGAATATTTTGGATAAGACGGCGGAACTTCAAACATAAGACAAACATATTGAGTGATTTAAAGGAAAAACTCTGATGATCTGATCAAATCATGTTCTGGAGTTGAGCTCTTTTTAGTCCTGCAAATACCTTCAATTGATCTAGAAACAAATATCCTCAATGATTTTTTTCTCACGGCACTTATTGAATCTGCAGCTATGCAATCGTAAGTAACAAACAACACTGTGAGGACAATTGTTTTAATTCATAAAAATATATTTTTTTTAATCTCTGTATCACATAGAGGTTTTTAGCACCAGTATTTGTTATTATACATAGGTTGATGAAAAGTTACCTCTGTGCAATTGTTTTTTTGTTGTTGTTGTTGAGATAACATACCAAGTAATCATGAACAATAAAGAGTCTCAATGAGATGAATACTATTGGGTTCAGATCTTTTTTTTTTAAACAACAACATAGAAAAAAAATACCTGATATTTGTATAATTTCTTTGGCACTTAAGTAAAAAGAATTTTGGAAGAACTGGTTAAGAATATTCTGTTATAGCATGTGTGAAGTTCAAGTTTTAAGGAATAGAAATTTAAAGGATCTATTTCATGCTTTTTTTTAAGGCTCCCAGTCATCTATAGGCATATATATGATGAAATATTGTCTTTGGCACTACGGCGTATTAATTTGTTGTGAAAAAAAGACGCTTGCCTTCACTGACACGCTGCTTTTTCACTCTAGAGCTGCTGCAGCATAGTATCAAAAAAAGAGTATTTGGTGTCGCTCCTCAGATTGGGTGCTAAAAACTTTAAGCAGAAATGATTGCGTTCTGCCTTACATCCCCGCTCATTAGCCATGTTTTTTTTTAGGTACTTCCTAGAGGGGGAGCGTAAAGACAGCTCCACGTAGACCTGATCATGACCACTCGTTATCCAAGACAGGAAGGGGATGCTGCTCAGAGAGCAAAATTCACAAAGATTAGTCATACATGCGTGGATCAAGCAAAAAAAAATACCTTTGGCATGATTTTGATGAAGGAATAGCATCATAACATAGCTTAAAGCTCAAAGACGTTGGTTTTGCATGATATAAGCCCTTTAAATATATAAAAGTGCCTTAAATCAAATCAATAAAAAAAATTACAACATCTAAATGCATTCAACGCTCAGGTAAATTAAAAGCTAAACTAAGGCAAAGGGTAAACAATTAAGGTGCAAGCTTAAGGTGCAAAAGCGTATGAATATAAGTCATAATTAAAAATATGATTTATGTGGCCACATTAAAACATATTAATTCATAACTTTACTTATGTACCACTGTGCCAAATAGTGCCACATAACATTCTCCAGTCATCCCAGAGTAAAATAAAGCGTTTTTTCATGGACAGAAAGGGCAGCATTTATAACGCGTTTGGTTTTACCAATGATCATCATTCCTAATAAATAACCTGACTAACAAGAATGACAGGTTAAAAGTAGCAGTCTGTGTTTTTTCAGCACCACAGATGTGTGAACAGCGGCGATGGGAGAGTGACAGAAGCTATTTATTTAGCAAATAACACTGCCTTGGCTGAGTCTCTGTTGAATGTAAATTATTGTGACTCAAACAAAAAGGTTCACAATAATTTTACTTGTTCGAGCAGAGGGATCACTTTTTGATAACATAAAGGATGCTATTAAATTTTAAACTTGCATCAAAGTCTTCCACTCCTGGGGCTCTATGGTTTAAATTTCAGTTCAAAACAGTGCATTCATATAAGTTGATTTTCTTAAATCTTAGTCAAATTGTAGGCATACAGTATATATATGACGAAATATTATTCTGTCTTAATCAGAATGAACTACTTTCATTTGCCCTGTCAAACATAATAAATCTAATATTTTATAACGCTATCTTTTGTTCTTCTGTGAGCATTTGAGTCTTTAATACAAGCTTTACTTTTAAAATCTTTCTGTAGAGAAAAAGGTTTTAATTTGATGTGTTTACAGTATAACATAGAGCCTCTTCCTGGACCTCTCTTGGATTTTAACAGGACAAAAGATGACAGATAATAATTGAATACATAAACAATGCATGTTTTAACTTGAGTTAAACCGTATACTTGCTTAATGAGTTTAGTTTATATAATATTGCATGTTAGATGTATTAGTCAGAAAAAATAAAACGATTAACTAGTTAATGATACACTTGTGATTAATTGCTATGATTTTTTTTAATTATTATTTCTTCTGCAACCTTTAAACAGCCCAGATGTTTAGGACCATCACAAATAAAAGAGAAGAGGGAAGCTTTTTTTTTGCAATTTTATGCATGTTTTCCCGGTTTATTGAGCAACACTTTTTTTCTGTCTACAGGTAGAACTGGACTGTAGGACCGGCTGTAGCAGCGGGACACAATGTGACGATCTGCAGGACCTTTTAATGTGTTTAGCTGCTTTAGGATTAAGTGCTTTGTTTTTACTGAAGTAAAGGACCAGATATTTTCACATAATGAGGCTAATCCAACTAGAAGCTCACAGAGAGGGATCTATATATACTTTCTACTGCCAGGCCCTTTAACTTTAACTAGTTCAGATAAAAGTCCCTCTGCTCTCTGTGCCTCATCATGATCCTGAAGATGCTTATTAGAGTAAACCTCCACTTCACATTTTGCAAGTTGAATATAAGGGATTAGCTGTATTACAATTAGGTCTTACTGAGTCAGCATCCAGTTTTACCGCTTACTCCAGCCTGTGTTGTGCCGCTCGGCTTCAGCCCCTCACTCTCCCGTTGACTCATTACTATCAGATGATTAAAAAACGCTATTATTTAGATGGAAAGTGAAAATAAAGAAAGTTATTCATGAAAATATTTTTTCTAAATTGCAATGGTGTGATTTGGGGATGGGGGAGTTACATTGCTTGGATCAGATTTTTCTGTTGGGGTTTTTTTTTTTTGGGTGGGGGGGTCATAACCCCTGTTACCAGACCGCAAACGACGCTCTTGCTCTCACATCAGTGTAGCAACTGCATTCAGTTGTGTTTTGCTTTGGTCTGCAGCTGCAGCTGCTTCTTAATGTAGGAGGCGACCAGTAGCTGAGGACGATGCTGGTAATCATCCAGAACTTCATGAGGGCTGTCTATCTGATCGCCATTCAATCGATTCAACAGGGCGACGCAGACAACAGCCCCTGTAAGAAAAAAACAAAAAAAAAAAAACAATGTTTGACTCTCGTTTTGAGCCAATCAAACTTTTGTCAGGTATTATGACGCTATCGTGTTTTCTCACCTCGCAGACCGCTCTGTTCGCACATAGAAGCAAAAACGGTCGATTCCATCTCCATGTTGCAGACCCCCGCTTCTTTGACTTTTTTGAGGTAATCCATTTTATCTTTCTCGGTGTAGTAGCAGAAGGCACCATCCAGGCGAGCTTGACCTTTGGATTGCATGTGAAAGAGATAAGGGAAGGAAAACGTACACTGTGAGGGTCCTGCAGGGAAAAGAGTGTAAACCATCAGTACAGTAAGAGTGCATACCTTCATAAAAGTCCAGTGTGCAGACGGTGTTACCGATGACCGTCTTAAACTGGCTGAACTCTTTGCTGCACACCAGCAGCTCCTCGGCCAGACCTGAGTCCAGTTTAGTACTGCGCACCACCATCTTTCCCAGGATCACCTGCTCAAACGTAGGCTTGAAGGTGACGGGATCCACCGCTTCTTTGGTAACAACAACTGTGCCAGGCTCAACTCCTGAAAAACAGCAACAAAACTACTGATAAGTGAGACAATTAAACTGGTGCTGAAAATTATTCTGCAAATAAATATTCATCTGAAAGATACACTTGTACGTCGAAATGGTTCAAAGTAAGAAAATTTTTTACATGCATAATTAACAATGGAAAAAAAACAACAGAATAACAAGTAATATCTTATTTTGTTTTAATATTTGAATACAGCTGTGCTTAAAAATCCATACTCCTCTAGATTCAAAATGACAAAAAGTGAACCATTAAGCAGAAGAAAAAAAAAAGCTGACACTGTAGGGACGCTGAACTCCTGCTGACAAGACAGAGATCTCCTTTTACCCACATATTAAACCCACAAAGCAATCTGTCAGCAAAGGTACTGATGTCAAATCAAGTCATTTTCACTGGTATTTTCGATGTTTATTATTATAAAACTTTTATATCATCGCTAGCTCTGAATACAATCAGATCATGTAAAAGGTTTAAGAGGCAAGACTAAAGTTTAAAAATGTAAATGGTTGTCCTCCTTTTTCTATTTCATTTTCCATTTCCCTGCTTTTCTTATAACTATCAGACATGTTAATAAAAAAAAAAACACCTCTCCCTCCTGCTGCTCTTCCTAACCCAGTTCCATCTCTTATCAAAAGAAAAAAAAAACATAATTTTCACAGATTTTCCTACAAGCCAAAGCTGATTAAAATGAAGACATAACTTTGTTTAACATAGCTCCTACGTTTGGAAAACAAGCCCAAATCACCAGCCCACTACCACTATGCGTAACAACTTTCATGAAGGATTTGTGCCAACATGCTGTTTTAGTTGTCAAAATGTCAAAAACAACAACTGAATGTACCTATTCCTCCTGACGTCCCGATGCGTATGACTGTGACATCCTTGCAGCGTGCGTGATGGAGGAGCTTTATGATCTCGTGCAACACTATTGCCATGGATGGAATGCCCATCCCATGCTGTGAAAACCATGCGCAAACGCATCACGCAAAAGTTCAACATTATAACAAATCAAACAGACAAGCGACTGAAAGTTTACAGGACGCAAGCTAAGCAGAGCCATGTTCTCACGTACGCTGACGCTGAGTACGGGTCCAACTTTGTACATCACGTAACGATCTGTTCCCTCGCAGATGTTGGGATACTCCGATTTGGGGTCTTCCATCCCGAGCTTTTTAGCAATCAGCTCAATGAATGCCTTCATCCTATTGGAACTGCCCCCAAGGCACACAAACTAGGGGGAACATTTACACACGGAGTGTTAGTGTCAAATAAAGAACAAATATGCAGTCGTAATGGTTTAGTCATCATGGAATAATGTTACATCATAAATCATGTTCTAGGCTGCATCAAAAAGAAGCGAACGTAACGAAAACAAAACGTTGGTTTATACGTCAAGGATCAGCGAAACTCATCATTGCAACATTGGTCGCTGAAAACAACAATTAGTCTATAATGTCACGTCAGTAACATGTTTTCCCAATAAAACAGTGAGAAAAATTCCTTACCTTGACGTCGCCAAACATTTCTGGTAGGTTGTTAGTTTTAGTTCCTAGGTTGATGTGATAAAGGAAGTCCTCCTTCATACCCTCCAGATGTGGGTTTTTCACATAATCAGCACTAAAAGAGGGAAAGAGGGCAGACATTAAAGACTCGGGTTCAGTTTTAGTGAAACACTCAGGCTAAACCAATATAACTGTTTATATCTGTGCATCACAGAAATGCATTTAGAAGCTCAAGGGGTTTAACTCCAAATTAAAGACATATAAAGCCTTAACTGTCATTTGAAGCATAACTCATCCTGAAGTGAAAGCATAACCCTGCCCCGAGACAAATTTTTAAAAATGCCACCAAAATGGCACCAAAATGGGTGGTGCCAAGAGACCCCGAGGGACAGGGGGCTTAGGCAAGTGACACGTTGAAACATGAAGCGTGACCAGGGCGACACTGGTGGTTTCGCCACGGATTGTTTTTTTTTTTTTGAGGTGGAAGATTTTTCACCCCCTCATTTCTTAAGGTTGAAGGAGGCTGAGCCTTCTTAGTACGAGCCGCTAGGGACTGACTCAGTGATGCCTGAAGCCGGTGCTGCCGAGGCAGCGGAGGACGGAATGGGTGAAGTCCTCAAGGTAAAGTCACGTCAGCAGCATCTTTGCTAACATGGCCTAACGTTCAAAGCAGTAACGAACGCTAAACACTATCGGGCGATGCTCCCGATTCCATGTCACTGTGGCATGTGTCTGACTGAGATGCTATTATTACGGGGCCATGATGACCAAAGCATGTACCGTTGGAACCAGTAAGAAGATTCAACTGCACCAGTACCCGTGCACCCATGCAACCGTACGAGGGCAGCTCTAAAATGGTTTAAAGACAAATATTGCAGAACAAACAAAATGTAAAAAAAATAAATAAATTGCACAGCAACATTAAAGTAGCACCCCTAGGCCCCGTTTTTACAGTTTACCTGCAAAACTTTATTTTTTTTTAAAGTTGATTTTGGAGTGAGTTACACTTTAAGGGTTTGAAATAAAAATGATGGAATATAACCAGTTCGAAAATAAGATGTGTACCTTTGTATAAATACTAAGTTGTCGAAGTACCACGGTACTGTCAAGGCATTTTAAAAGGGCACTAAAAGTATTTGGACTTTTGCCACTTATGGTGTTTTAACCCAAAAAGGAAAAAAAAACATTAAATCCAATTTGCTCCTTGCAAAACTCACATCTTGCAAGGAGCAAATTGGATTTAATGTTTTTTGATTGTTGATGGCTAGACAGCTGGGCCCCGATATCTTCAAATATGCAGCTCTTATGGCGTGTTGTTTGCTGTGATCGGAGCCAGTAAAAGGAGCAGCAGCGAACCAGCAACAGAGTCATACATGCGGGAAGGGAAGGGTGAGCCATGGGCCAATCCATCAGATTATCTGTAGCTCAAATTACTAAAAAGTGATACAGTTGAATCCAATAGAAGGTGTCAGGATACACCGAGCATTGCAGTTAACTGCATATGGGGCTGAATGAATGTAGAGCTGTCAGGGTGCCGGTGTTGCCTGCTCCCTTACACGCACGGCCTACAGAATAAAATGAGTAAATGAGCAACGGAGCAGGACCGCAGAGCAAGGCAACCAGGAGCCCCACGCCTAAAAGACAGACCAGCTTTCATACTAAAAGTTGGCGAAGGAGAGAAATTTTGAAACTTGCGGCGGCGCACAAAAACCGTCAGCTGTATAAATCCGTGCGCAGATGTGTCACCGCATACATGATAAATCCAGATGTGTGATAGATAATACTTACGTTCAAGTGTATTGGGTCAGCATGTCTGCACCCCTACTTATGCAAATCAGTTCAAATATCTGAAGGCACGCTACCACGTGTCCAAATAACCATGGCAACACCGGTGTCACTTACTCTGATACACCTATTTGTAGTGAATGACAGCAAACCTATACAGCAAACCTTATTGAGTAATATCGGCAAATTTAAACAAACTGGCTATTTAAGATTAGGAAGTACTTTAATATTAATTTAAAGTACTTCACACCTTGTGAAGTACTTTTAAAAAAGCATCCTGACTCGTTTTAATGATTTAATTACCCAGAAGCCCGGTTGCAGACACTGCAGCGGATTGAGCTTCAAACGGCGGTGACGCACGGTGCCTCCAAGTTTTCCCCTAAAGCTGCGGCCAGTTCTGAAATCATCGTCCTGGCCAAGTTAAATCGGCCAATAATAAGCCATTCATAATGTGCCAGCAGATCAGCAGGATTTCTGAACACACGCTCCCTCCACATTCCTCCACCAGCAGAGCAGTGCCATCCTTCCACTACTATACGCGCAACTTTACGCAGCTATTTGTGGACATGTGCGATTGTTTCCACCTTAGGAATCATCACACATTACTTTTTTAGGAATTAATCTGCTGAAAATGAAAGAGCCCTATAGATCATTTACACGCATTCAATGCTACTTAGCGCACAGACGGATGCGAACTTACATCTACCAAAAACTGAGCGATTTTTACAGTTTCCATAATTTTTTGAGGTGTCTAAATAACGTTGCTGTTTAATCTGCTGAAAAAGATTAGCTATTATAATAATTTAGGGATTAATACTGAAAATGAAAGGACGGATTTTTTCCATAAAAAGTTCCAGTTCATGAAAAAAAAAGTCATTGAGATAAATAAAGCTAAACCTAGTTACACTGCAGTGTTTTGGGGTGAGTTTTAGAACGTTGTGGTTTGCTGACGCGCGTGGCAAATCAAACGTTTGCGTAAATCTGCCTACCGCATACTTTCACGCAACATTCATTTTTATACGCTGTTAAACATTGCGCCGCAAGTTTTATTTTTAGACACGCTTCCTACATGAGGTCCCAAGTTGTTTGGTCTGATCGATCACGTTTTCTTTCTTTTACATGCTTATGCGCGCGTCGTTTACATGTGGCGCATGGATATCAGTTTGAAACATAACTGGAACTGGAAAAAATATGCTCCTGAGACATGTTCCTCATTTCCGCAAGATCATTTATCCATTCCTTAAAATGCCCCAGAAATGGTTTTATGAGCACATCTTAGTCTTCAGAGTTCACATATCTCAGTGTCATGGAGCGTATAGGTGGAAGAAACCCCTCATTATAGGACTGCAGCGAACATCTTGGTGGCTCACGCTCGGATCTTGTGCGAAATTCTGTTCCCCTGCATTTGGAGAGAATTTGCTCTTTATTTCACAATAAAAGAGCGAATGTCTCCAAATTCAAGAGTTATCGTCCACTGGTAGATTCACTTGCTCCAATGATTTGATTGGGATCGGGGTGTTACACGCAGCAAAAAAAAAAAACGATCTGTTTGGCGGCTGATTGATGGTCAGGAAAAAGTAAGCCAAGTTGTTAAAAACTTTGATTATACCGGCGATTAAAAAAAGCCCAAGTTTATTCTTATTTCCCCCCAAAAGGAACAGAGTAATTCAAAACCAGTCGGTGAGAAATGCTGCGAAGACTCTCGGACCCGCCTCTCTGGCTGCAGTGCGCGCTCCCGACACATGAGGAAGAGGTCACTTGAGGAGAACCGCTGAGATGCAGCCAAGGCGACTACGCAGTTTCGTTGCCTAATATTATGGTATGGCTGATCGAAGTTAGTCTCTAAGTAGTGCTTGTTCTCGGTTCACCGCCGATCTGCCTTAGAATGAGCGGGAGGGCGATCTTGAAACTTTCCTTCTTTTTGAATAGTATATGGAGGAAAGATCATCATGCTCCAACGGCTCATCCTGTTGACAATTTCGCGTTCCCAATACATTACAGCTGATATACTTTCTATTTATAGTCGATACCAAAGTCACTTTGAGGACGACAGAGGGATCCCAGTGTATCACCACAGTTTGAGAACAATGGTATTATAGGCGATAATCGCTTTTAATTAAAAAAGGAAAATGAGATGAGAAGGTGAATATGTCAACTTTATTGTAAGAAGTGAAACAGCATTAGAATCAAAATAGAATAGAATAACATTTGGGGGGTAATCTGTGTGAATCTACATTTACCCCTAATTCTGTCAGTAGCTTTCATTAAAAAAAAGGGAGAGGGGGAGGGGGGAGGCCGTCTTTTGGTGGACAAAAAAAAAGGTCATAGACGGTCCTGTCACACTCATCAGTTTCCTGACTTACACAAATTACAGTGAGCTTCTGCCCAAACAGCCACCAAAAGTGATATTGCCAGGTTATCTAAGGGGAAACTGCTCACCTGCCGCGCTGCTGGTTTTGCTTGCCTTCCTTCTGGGCCATGTTCCTGAAAAGTCCGCACAGTAAATGGTTTGTTAGTGGACCACAAAGAAAAATACACCTTTAACAACACCTGTCCTTCCCGCTGACTCTAACAGGTCAAAGGTTCGAACCAGGGGCTGATTTGTCGTTTTCTTTTCTTCTTCTTTTTTTTTTTTTTAATCGCCTATAAAGTTTTGTCAGTCTTCGTTAACCCTCCAGGGGTTTAGACATTCCTCTAATAAAAAAATGGCATCGCAGAGGACGAGAAGAATCAACAAACTCCATATTTACCTTGAAAATGAAACAACCGAACGGCTGGATAGTGAAAAGCCACAAATTATGAAGTTTCCCTTCTAACGGTTTATCTTCACTGCTGCGTCCTCCGACGTAGAGAAATTAAGTTTCGTTTTGAATATCTGACGCCGCCAGTAATATGAAACGCCAGCGCCCACCTCCGGTGACGTGACAGGTACGGCTCTGCAGAGCTGCTCTCTCATTGGCTGGCAGGCGGGCCGCTCTGTGTCACGTACAGCGGTGACCAACTGCAGATGTGGCAATCACTTTTTATTCCGGGAAATCGGCTGGTTAAGAGGACAAACGCCTGTGTCAGACTAAGACTTCAAATGGAAAAAAAATATATATATTTGCTTGCAATCACTAAACATTAATCCTAGTGGACGATAATTCTGCTCTTGAGAAATATGCACAACGTACTTAATTGGCCTGAGGATTACAATAAGTAGACTTGTATTAAAGCCAGAGAAAATGGTAAATGGCTTGTACTTGTGCAGCGCTTTAACTAGTCCCACAACCCCAAAGCCCTTTACACTATAGTCATTCACCCATTCACACACATCCTGATGGGTGTGAATAATTTAACAGCATGTAACAAATGTGTTGCAAAGCTCATTGCTTCATGTGTTTGCAACGTAAAGGAAATTTACAGCGCACACAGCCAGCATGTGGGAATAAGGTGAACGTCACACTGCACATTTTCCCCAAGACACCAGCCTCACAATGAAACAGGGTGGAAGTAGCATTATACTGTGGGGAGGGCCAGGGAAGCTGTTCCGACTTGATGAAAAGATGGAGCAGGATAAAGGTTACGCCTGGAAGAGCAACAAATACGGACCATGTGGGACTTGAAACTGGCGTAGAGATTCACTTCCAGCACGGTAACAGGCCTAAACATGCAACTAGGGCTACAATGCGACACTCGATCAGAGCATGTTCGTGCGTTAGAAAGGCCCAGCAAAAAAAAAAAAAGCCCAAAAAGCAAAACGAATAAGAATCTATGGCAAGACAAAAAAAAAATGGGCTTATTTACAGATGATAGAATAATCCAATATGGCAGCTAGTAAACCATTTTGCAAAGACAAAGTTGCAAAGTTGCAGTTTCTGATTGTGCAAAAGTGAAAGAGGCAAACAGACATTTGAAGCAAAAGGTCAAGATAAAGTCTTGACTCATGGATACTTACTTAAACCATTTTTTCCCCCACCCACTTAAGAATTTTGCTGCAGTGTGCTGGTATATCACATAAATGCTAACAAACAAGCCAAAGTTTGTGGTTGTAGTAATGACAGAATGTGAAGAAATAAAAAAAAAAAAAAAAAATAGAAACTGCTACTTGCAAAACAGTTTTTTTATTTTTATAAAACGTGCTGACCAAACTAAAACACAACTACAATAATTATTTGTCAAACCAGTGGGTTCCTCCCAACATGAGTCATAAAGGTCTTTTTTCTTAAGGCAGCAGCCTAAGCTTCTGCTTTCTCGGGATTAAGATCACGGTTGTCCAAACTAGTTTAAAAAGGCTGATCGTTTACTTTGAGTTTTTACGACAACAGAACACACCAGAAGAAAACTTAAGTCTAGGAGGACTTTCACAGTATTGAGTGAGGTATAGCTCAAAACCGATAGTGGAGCAGTCATCTTGCTGCCATTCCAGATGAAAGCATTTTCCGGAGTTGATAAGAGCCACACCTCAACTGTAATGCAAATAAATAACCAATATTCATCTGACCGAAGGACTTTGAACTTTTGAGAACATAACTCAAATCTGAACAGTGTTTTAGCTTTACAGTAGTATTCTGAAACGGATGAAGTGATAAGCAGACACCCAGCATGTTGACAATTATTCAGACTGTACCCAGAACATTGCACTAAACTCACTAAATATGCATGACAGCAATTGCAATAAACCCAACAAATCAGTACAGCCAATAAATAACACTCCAATGCCGCACTAATATTACACTCGCTGTTTTGTGTGGACAAAATATTTTCAATATATACACCAAAGTATCAAAGGGACGCCGGTTCAACATGTACAGCAGCTTGCAGACGTATTCCTGCAACTGATCTGTTTTCACAATAGTGAACTTTTCAAGCAACAAATTTCAATGTGTTTTATGGGGATGTTTTGTGACAAAGCTAGACAAAGCAATGCATGATTGTGTAACTGTAAAAAATATCAGATTGGATGGAGATTTTATTTGATTTTGTTTTACAAATTTGGACTCAATTTACAAGAAAAAAAAAAAAGCTCACGGATTTAAAATCTTTTCAAGGTTGCCCTGGAAAAGGTTTCCACTGAACCCGAAGAAGCAATCTTAAAGGTAGATCCATTAATGGACCCCCCCCCCTCACCATCCAATGGCTCTTCTTGGATCTTCATCTGAAGCGAAGATACCGAAAGCTTCATTTACCTCCACACAAATCATATGGAGAACTTCTTCTGGAATTTGGAGGCCCGTGAAGAACCTGTAAATATCCCCAGAACCTGCCGTGACACTCGGCCCCTGTAAACGGACAACTGCCATGATGAAGCCCAAACAACGGCACCTGTAGACAAAAAGGTACAAAACAGCATTACTGCCTCCAGAGCCTCACTAGTTCTGTATTAATATCCAAAAAAAAGTGGAACATCTTTTAAGAACAAAATTGAAAGTCCAGTTTCCTTCCATTTTAGAACAGTTTGTAAAGTGGATGACCAATAAATAAGTTTTCCTGTCAACACATTCTTCCAGATGAGCTGTGGATCTCTGCAGCTCCTCCAGAGTTACCATGTACCCCTTGCTTATTTCTCTAACTTAACTGCTTAAAGGAGATTATTGATAATTTTAAACCCTCAGGTTCTCCCAAGGATGCATTCCCACTCAGGTTTTTCAAAGAAATAATTGCTACTCTAGGGCCTCTTCTTCCTGTTATTAACAGTAGTCTGTCCTCGGGTGTTTTTCCAAATGATTGAAAACATGCTTTAGTGCAGCCTTGATTAAAAAGCTGAGCTGTGATCCAACTGTATGTTCTGTATTAGGTTAAAACTGTACTTTCAAAATCCAACTGTATTTTCAAAATTTAGGCCAACCTTCAAGCTGTCTTTTCTAAAAAAAAAAAAAAAAAAATGTAGAAAATAGTCTATATACAGATGATGGACTTTTTTAAGGGGCAATATTTCTGAGGTTTTTCAGTCAGGTTTTAAGTCATGTCAAAGCACATAATCTGCACTGCTTAGGGTTAACATTAACTTAGCGCCAGACTCCAGAAATATTAGATTTAACAGCTGTATTTTACACTGTGGATCACAAAACTTTCAATTTCTCGCTTAGGGCACTTCATTGGCATTCAAGGGACTGCCGTTGACTAGTTCAGGTCGTGCCTGACAGAACATTCTGTGTCATCCTGACCAATTTTAAGTCTTCTCGTTTCCCTTTCCTGTCGGGTGCCATTTTAGACTGTTCTAACACCCGGGCCGGACCGTACGTGTACATGCGGGCGTGTGCATGTATGTGCAAGTGAACAGCTGCCACTCAGAGCAGCGCAGCATCGGAACAACATGGCGGAGAGCACCCTCAGCAGATCAAAACGTTCTCTTGCCAACAGCATTATAAGGTATTAAGTCTTTTCTGCACTAGAAATGTTCCTCTGAGGGGAAACTGTTTTGCTGTGTTTCTATCCTCTACAAATATGCACATATGAGGCGACAGTTGAGAAGGGAAAAGAGGGGCCGAACGCGTGGCTTATCACAGATGTTTTGGTCTACAGACAGTGCTCAAGCACCACCTAGTTGTGAAATATCGCTTATTCCTCCTTTAAGAAAGTAAGAGCCAAGGTCACTCTAAATTTAGTTAATTCATTTTTTTTTTTTGAATAGTTAATTGTTTTGAATAGTTAATAGTTAATATTGAATTTAGTTAATTCTAATGAAAAAACACAGAGGTTTGGTGTTTTAGTCCCGGGGTCTCTGGTGTTTTTAACTCCGTAGAGGTTGGCTCCCTGGCACAGTATGTAAAACCCAGTGTTACTAACCTTGGGGTAAAAACAGACAGTGATTTTAATTTTGACAGGCAAATCAGTTCGGTGGTGAAATCAACCTTTCATCAACTGATACAACTATCAAATGTGGAACATACTCTCTTAAAACAGGACTTTGAAACTGTAATTCCAGTAATTTTATCAGAACATGATTTGATTACTGCAACCCTCTTTAATACGGAGTCTCATATCGAATGTAGCTGCCTGCCTTTTAACTGGTACATAAAAGAGAAAGTACATAGCCTCTTAATTACACTGGGTGCCTGTTCAGTTTAGGGTTGATTTTAAGATTATTTTATTTGCTTTTAAATCTTTAACTGCTCTGGCCCCACCCTACCTCTCTGAGCTACTGTAATTACATTGCCCTTCCCGCTCACTCAGGTCAGTGGACCAATTTGTCCTGAATGTGCGGTTGGGCAATGAAATGCTATTAGTACAATAGATGGAGTGATTCGAGCTCTTGCATTCTCTACCACAAAACTTCACACACAGGGAATAAATGAGTGACAACTTCTCTTGAAATATCAGAATTTATTAACAGAAATAAATGTCCGTCCAGTGAATACCATTAATACTGCTGTTTACCTGAATTAACAATCTATCTCAACCAACAACTCTTCTTTACTAGGCTAGTAAAATTTTTGTAAAACTGTTAAGCAAAATTAAGACCAAAAAAGGACAGATGATAAAGATTCAAAACCATCACCATAAAAATGATCTGATGATTTTAGAGTTTTGTGAGAATCTTTAATGTAGAGAACCTAAGTTCACCTTAAAGAATATGAAATGAGGTCAAATTAGCTTAACTAATTTAGAACAATTCAATCCATTCACAATAAAATTTAGAGATAAGGCTGGTTCACACAGCAGGATCATTTACAGTATTTTTTTTCCCTGAGCTTCCCCATCCAACATGCTCCAACTACCGAGGTGACTTAAGATTATCTTAAGAGATATTTCTAACGTGTGTGACGTGTTAAGAGTGATCTGGTCTGCTCAGGAGGACGTCAGGACCACTCTAACTTCAAACCAGGGATACTCAACATGTTGGATTGTCTTGGCTCGATATCCTTTCATGTGGGGCGTTTCCCCAAGGACAAACAAGCCTGTTGAATGTAACCTGTAGCTAATCAGAAAGGTAGGTGAGGGAAACTGCGAGAAAAGAAACATAACTCACCTCTATATCATAGTGTAGCAAACGTAGCGCCCTTGTTCATGCTGTCTCCACTCATTTAATCAACACCTTTTTAATGCATTTACTCTGTTAAAAATCAGTCCAAAAACTATTGCGATTATTCTTCCTCGTTGTCCATATTTCTTTACTCTAAACCCACGATTAATCTTAAGAGGTTTAGCGAGATTTCCTGTCTGACACCCAAATGTTCCTGAGGGAAATCTGTTCGTGTGTGGTGCGTTGTGCTTGCCGTTTGACCAGACACCACACGAGGTATGAGCAAACCTATTATATCTATGATTTTTTTAAATTGTTATACATGGCGTCTCTCAGGCTTTAAAAATCGGCTGAAAATTTTTAAATCTTGCATTGTGAACAAGCCTTTATCTAAAACATAATTTCAGAAAATAACATTTTAAAGGATGATTTGCAAACTAAACAAGTCCGCTTGCCTCCGATTTAAGCCCGTTTGCTGTTGCGATGACCCGGCAAACAGAATTTGCACAGGCATTTGCAAAATTAAAAGTCAATAATGTTTAGGATACTTGATTTTTAACTAAGGAAATGAAATGTGCTATAAAAAGAAACTCGACTTAATGTAATTTCTCCAGAAATAATTAGATTTGAAGTGGTACAGTACAGACCAAATGTTTGGACACACCTTTTCAGTTTTCTTTATTTTCATGACTATGAAAATTGTAGATTCACACTGAAAGCATCAAAACTATGAATTAACACATGCGGAATTATATCCGTCCGTCCGTCCGTCTTCTTCCGCTTATCCGGGGTCGGGTCGCGGGGGTAGCAGCTTCAGTAGGGAGGCCCAGACATCCCTCTCCCCGGCCACTTGGGCCAGCTCCTCAGGAGGAATCCCAAGGCGTTCCCAGGCCAGCAGGGAGACATAGTCCCTCCAGCGTGTCCTGGGTCTTCCCCTGGGCCTCCTCCCGGTGGGACGTGCCCGGAACACCTCACCAGGGAGGCGTCCAGGAGGCATCCTGACCAGATGCCCGAGCCACCTCAACTGGCTCCTCTCGACGTGGAGGAGCAGCGGCTCTACTCTGAGTCCTCCCCGGATGACTGAGCTCCTCACCCTATCTCTAAGGGAGAGCCCAGACACACTACGGAGAAAACTCATTTCAGCCGCTTGTATCCGGGATCTCGTTCTTTCGGTCACGACCCAAAGCTCGTGACCATAGATGAGGGTAGGAACGTAGATCGACCGGTAAATCGAGAGCTTCGCCTTTTGGCTCAGCTCTCTCTTCACCACAACGGATCGGTACAGCGCCCGCTTCACAGCAGACGCTGCACCAATCCGCCTGTCGATCTCCCGCTCTATCTTCCCCTCATTCGTGAACAAGACCTACCTCCACACGAATGAGGGCGGAATTATATACTTAACAAAAAAGTGTGAAACAACTGAAAATATGTCTTATATTCTAGGTTCTTCAAAGTAGCCACCTTTTGCTTTGATTACTGCTTCACACACTCTTGGCATTCTCTTGATGAGCTTAAAGAGGTAGTCACCTGAAATGGTTTTTACTTCACAGGTGTCCCCTGTCAGGTTTAAAAAGTGGGATTTCTTGCCTTATAAATGGGGTTGGGACCATCGGTTGTGTTGTGCAGAAGTCAGGTGGATACACAGCTGATAGCCCTACTGAATAGACTGTTAGAATTTGTATTATGGCAAGAAAAAAGCAGCCAAGTAAAGAAAAACGAGTGGCCATCATTACTTTAAGAAACAAAGGTCAGTCAGTCCGAAAAATTGGGAAAACTTTGAAAGTGTCCCCAAGTGAAGTCGCAAAAACCATCAAACTGTATTTACTAATCTGCTCCAAAAACCCACCTTTTGTCATTAGCTTTTGACACAGCATGAGAGCTCACTTTATCCATTTTATTCCAGTTATTTATAACATATTTTATGTGTTTTATACTGTATCTTATTCAAGTTACTAATACATTTATATGTTTTATGTATTTATGTTTTTGATGCTTTATATATCTGTTTAGCACTTTTGTCAGCTTTGCTGTTTTTAAAGTGCTTATAAATAAAGTTGGCTTGGCTAACCCTACTTTAAACGTTTCAATGACGGTATCCCCATCCTGCCTGCCATGTTCCTTCTTGGTTATGATGCCATTTGTTTCCCAATGTTCTCTAACAAACCTCCAAGACCCTGACAGGGCTGCTGCATTCATACTGGGATTAAATTACACACAGGTGGAAATGATTCATTAATCTGGTGACTTATTTTATTTACAGAGTAGGGAGGCAGTGAATTCTAAAGCACAGTCACGATTTCTTTGGTTAAAAAAAATAAAAAACAAATCGAGCACAATTTTCCTTCCACTGCAAAAATAACGCACTATTTGGTGTATCACATAAAATTCAAACGATGACACAGCAATTAGGTGGTAATGTGACAAATTATGAAATAGCATGAATACTTTTCCAAAGCACTGAATGTTGTAACTTGCAACCCCATGACAGGGTTTTGTGTCATCGCCCCGGTTGGTTTGGTCTGCAAGATTTACATCAAGTCAAAATATACTGTCAACATGAATCTAAACTTTATCCATATGATAATTTCATTTCTCTAACTTACTTACTCATACGTCTTCTTTTACACCATTCCACAGGGTTACTCTCAGCTCTTGTCCCGGATCCCTCTGTCAAGATATTAATGAAATTAACTAAGATTTGTGATCAAATAATAAACAAACATTAAAATTTAAACTAGAAATCAACAACTTACTGCCTCAGGCAACACAATGGGGTGGTCGGGTAGGTATTCTGGCCTCTTTTTGGCTTCAGGGCAGCTGGCCAAACCAATTAAAACTTCCCTCGTGTAAGATATTCTTTCTACTGAGAAAAGGAAACCAAGATCTAAAATACAAGTATCTTCTATTTGAACCAAATAAGTGTTACAGTAAAAGTGAGCACTTTTTAAGAGAGAGCAGAGATGCACAACCTAGTTCCACCTTTATATCATGTCGTTTCTTACCTTTTTTCTGTTTATGGAGGTTGAAAATCTTGAAGACCTGCTCTATACCAACAGTAGTCTGTCAAGTGCAAAAGTTAGAAAGTCTCAAGAGATTGCCTTAGTGTCTAAATCAGTTTAATGACTAATCAGAGTATTTAATGGGAATAATGGAAAAATCAACTGGAAAAGAATTGTATTTCCACTGAAAATCAGAATCAGACATACTTTAATAATCCCAGAGGGAAATTACTTTTGTTACATGCTCCAGAAAAATGCAGTGGGAATGCAGGAAGCTGAATGAGCAGAATAGCTGAAAATGGCTGAAATATGAAAAAGCAGCATAAAATGAACAAAAGTGAAATTTTAAACTAATCAATAAACTGTATGCTAACATAACATACCTGCAAAAGCTGCTGAAGATTTATAAAAATAAAAGAAATTCTAGAAAGCCAAGGCAGAAGCTGACATACTGTGGAAGCATTATGATTTGCTGAAAATGGATAAAGAAGTGAAAGCGTGTGAAAAAACACTTCTTAAATTTGACAGAATTACTAGAAACTTGATGAGCAAGTGGTATGCTTTTGACTAGAATTTCCTCAAAAAGTAATATGAACCCAGTTTCAAGATTTGGGCAATAAAAGGATTAACAGTAATATACTAATTGTTTAAAAAGGATAAATTTCAAGACACTTAAAAATTAATATTCATTACAGAGTCTGGATTTTTACCGATACCTGTGGTTAAGACACTGTGTCGATAATAAAATGAGGAATTTCACGATGGTAAATCCGGATTTTGTGGATTTGTTTAAACAAGCATATGACTGAAAGATTGGTAAAGGTGTCATTTCACTGTTGTATAAATGTTTGGTGAATGCCAGATGTCAGTCAACACTGTATATTAAAGCTCTACAGGAAAAGGAGCGAGGAACTAGCATTTCTCAGGAGGAATGGACATCTCTCTGGAAATCTCAGTGGAAATGAGCCAAATCATCACAGCGGAAAGAATTTGGGTGGAAAATAATTATAAGATACTTTATCACCCCATGCCAGAAAACATACTACGATGGAGCGCCCCCTACCTGTTGGAGAATTTGCGGAACCCAAAAAGCAAAACCATTGTCACGTTCAATGGGACTGCCCTTTGCGAAAACAATATTGGACAGACATTCATGTTGCTTTACAGAACATTTTTAAACGGGCATTCCCCTTCAAAATAAAAACTCTGTTCTTTGGATTCATACCACAGGACGGGGAAACAAAGGACAAGCACCTGTTAAACATATCGCTGACTGAAGAAGGCACTGGCAAGGAAATGGCTAACACAGGACAGGCCAACCCTGAGGAGCTGGAATGAGGTTGCAATGGGCATTTATAGAGTGGAGAAGACAACAGTGGTAGTTACCCACAAGTTGGATCTGCTGACACATGTTGGAAAGAAAGAGTGGAGGAGAGGAACAGAAAGAGAAAACGAGAGTGGAGGAGGAGGAGAAGAGATATATGTATGTGTAAAACATGCATACTGGATTAAACACACACATCCAACGGTCCTTCCATTCTGTCAACCCTGACTAGTCAGAATTTGACAGGTGCTGCGTTTCTATGCTGACTGACTGAATACACACAGCTGGGCCCCTTTAGAGAAACTCACACTCCCCCACTTTCTATGTTTTGATGTATAATTTATGTGTATAGAGGGAAAATTGAGTGAGTGAGAAGAAGTTGTTCGGAGAAGTAGAATTTATTCAAAAAGCTCTGAGCTCCCATGTATTTTGTTGAATTTTATGAAAATGCTAAATTATTTTAAGGAGGTACTATATGAACATGGCAAAAGATATGAACTAGCTGAAGTAGTTGAAGATAGGAGGTTTTGTGAATATTTTAAAACTAATGGAGTTTTTAGCTGAACGTACGTAGATATAGCAAGCTGTCATAGAAACTTAGCAGAAATTTGGTGAATTTTACAGGATTTCCTTTCATTTCAAATGGCAAAAAAAAAAAGCGAATCAAAAAGTGGTACGGATGTCAAAAGGAGGAAAACAATAAGTGTAAATGTCTACTGCATTCGCACTAACGAGAGCACAGGAAGCACAGGCGTGTGAAAAAACGCTAAACGCATTGATTTTGAAAAAAAAAACAAAAAAAAAACAATGTCTACATGAATTTAAACCCAACTCCTTTGCTAGTTTAAACTCAATCCTCACCCATTAATGCAACATTACACAATGGTTCTCTCACCTCCTGCTCCACCGGATCCTGATCACCTGCTGCAGCACTTATTGGAGACTCTATGAATAAAAACACAACCCTTAAATTAAGACAAACACCCTGAATTTCAGGCCGGCACCTTAAAACTTACCAACATCGGCGTGGACGCAGCGACGGAGGGGCCTCGCCGGCTCCAGGTGCCTCAGTAGGACCCTTCTTCTTGATACCTCCATTCTGGTGTCTGCAAATTTCAGATGTTTTAAACTTTCTATGTCGAAAAGGACTTGTTCACAGTTACTGCAGTAGTGCTAAGTTAGAAAAAAATAGTTGCTTTGAAGACCATTCACCTTTAGAGGTCATAATAAAGAGGTGAAGATTTGAACAAGGCACTTGAAGCAGACTAGGTCTCGAGATTAAAAATCAATTAAAAATGTAATCTATCCAAAATGCAGCAAACAACTTAACTAGGGTTGCCTAGCAAATTAACACATTAAAATGTTGCTGCTAGGTAAACCAGCAACTATGATACAATTGTAAAATTGCAACCAATTGTCAACAAAGTCCTAAGCAGACTCTTATGGCCCAAGGAGCCACAAGTTAAAGTCAAACACCACTTGTAAACCATTCTGCGTGTAAAATAACAATAAAATTGCTGTTCACTTCCCTGATGTCACTGTTTATAATGCAATAAAAACAATGGAATCTTATTGCTTTCCAAAAACCTTTATGTTTTGCTAACCAGGGACAATTTCCAAGTGCTCTACTGTTTATTGTATTTGCAAAGTTAAAATGTAACTAATAAATCACTGTTCTATGTTGAACCCTGCTTAAAATGTGATATGATTAAATAGCGAGGAGAAAGCGTCTTCCTTTTCAGATTCCTCCCATATTAATATTATTATTATTATTATTGCTGCTCCAGTAGTCCGGATAACAGGGGGAACAGTAGAATATCACAACCAAGAGGAAGCAGACCTACGCTAAAGACGGGTACATGTCCTCTTCAACTCCTCACAGCCCTTCACAACCCCAAGGTGGTGTATCAGCACCCCCTCCCTCCTGCCCTGCTCCCTCTGATGTAACTAACTACCGACCCTCCCAACGCCATCTGGGAGTGAGAGTAATTTGCCTCTCAGCCACCTCAGAGAGGAAGGAGGAAGTTAAACTTTCAGATCCCTCTTTGAGGAACTACACAGAGAAATGGCAGAACAAGCAAGGGGTCAGGAAAAGGACAGAGGACCCCCCCCCCCCCCCCAATCCCACCGATTGAACCGATCACACATCTCTCCTCTCCAGTAAGGATGAAGAAGAAAAGGAGCATCGGCTGTCTGTTTATTCTGACCCCCGAGAAGAAGCAGCTGTGAATAAGGCAGCAGCACATGGTGGTTATGTTTTCAGAGGGACTAAACGTGGAAAAGTCATGCCACCTGCCATGTTCCACCTTAGATAAGTGGGAAATGATAATCTTGCCTATGCTCCTTTCAGACATAGAGGCATGGCCTTTCTCATAGCCAAGCTAGCCCCTTTCCCTGCCGAGCAGCTGATTGGATAATCACATTTCGGGTTGAAACAACGGAAGAACAGCTATGTGTGGCTGAGGTGAGAGCTGTCGACCCACTAATACACGGCTCAAAGAGGGAAGAGTGTGTGCTTCTACACCTGAGAATGCCACTCTCAATTGTTTTCTGAATGGAGTAAGGGATATTCTAAGAGGGAAATACCCCGGTACTCCAGATCCAAATCGGCTCAGTGACATTACTATTACTGATGAGGAAAGTATGGTTGAATATCTGTATGGAGCTGCAAAACTCTGGTTCAGATAAGCTGGCAAGCATCATGATAAAAAACAGTTTTGCGGAGGCTGACTCCCTTCTGACTCAACCATTACGAGAAAGCGTTGCAGATGCAGGAAACCGGAACCTGCGAGCCAAACTTCGCCGGACACCAGAACCTGAACAAGCTTTTGCATGGACACAATAAGCTCTGGCTACAGCTGCTACTCTTTCCACCTCCTCTTTCATCTGGATGTTTCTGTAAAAGAAGGGATGGTGTCTACAGTTCTATCACAGTATTGAAACTGGCCACACAGGCTCTGCATTCCTGGGGTCCCAAGCATTCAACATGTCAGTTGGAAGAAAACCAAAAAATGCTGAAGTGTCGCTGTGGGCCCACATCACATGTCACTGAGCCAACCAACCTGAACGTCACCATGCCACGAACATCAGACCAACAACACAACTGTGAAGAACTGGCAGCACAACGGATTAGGCTGAGAAGTGTTTCAGAAACAGAACCACTGAAGACCTTCAAGAGGCTGATCCTTAACCATCTTCGCTGAGGTCTTCATTAAATCCAGGTCAGTTTGCCAACCAGCCTGGCATTAGGGTGGATGATACCATCATCTACCTGCTACACCGAGCTCTGGCCCACCTAGTGAAACCTGGGATCATGTTCTTTTGGTTTTCCAGCACTTTCAACACCTTCCAACTTCTCAAGGACAAGTTAGAGCGGTCAGGAGTGGTCCACTACCTCTCTCAGCGGACATTGGATTACTTCACTGGTCGACCGCAGTACACGAGGACAAAGGGCTGTCTCTCTGACAGCCTAGTTTCTGCTCACCATCTAAACTGCAGACTTCATCAGCTCTCCAGGTTACCACCTTCAGAAGTTCTCTGATGACAGCCAAAGCAGCTCACATCACAGATGAGTGTATAGAGAGCTTGGTAGACCGGTGCCAGCAGAACCATCTCAGGTTAAATGCAGGGAAAGCAAAGAAGCTGGTGTTGGACGTCCGCAGGCGCAGACCCACCTCTTTGAAACCAATTAACATCCAGGCACCAGATGTTGAGATGTTGTACTCTTAAAAGTACCTGGGCGTTCACCTGAGCATCAAACCGGACTGGAGTCACTTTACGGATGCTCTTTACAGGAAGGGTCGCAGCAGACTCTACCTGCTGAGGAGGCTCAGGGTTTTTTTGGAGTCTAAGGAGCGCTCCTGACGACCTTCTTTGACTCTATGGTGGCATCAGCCATCTTCTATGGTGTGGTTTGTTGGAGCTAAAACAAGCAGCCGCTTCCTGACAGATCTTTATCTGAGAAGAAGCAGCTTGGTAAACCCATTAGGAGGGCCAGCTTTCTCGTTGGATAGCATCACTGGGGGACAATGTCTCAAGCCTCATGCATGCAGGTGTTGCAGAGCTGGAGAGCTCTTTCAGTGACAGAATGCAGCATCCTGGATGTTAAGAGGAGCGCTTCTGCAGGTTCTTCATCTCAGGTGCTGCTAGACTAATCTCTGCTGCTCACAACAGAGTCGATAAGGGTGCTAATGGTGGTACGGATTCTGATCTGATCATGAATCATTTACACTTTCTCTCAAAGGCTAATGCCAATGTGCACACGCTTTGACTACTCTGGGGGTTGGCTTGTACAGTCATGTATATTTCATATTTTCTCACACCACTGTGTAAATGGGTTGCTGTATTTTCTCTGTTTTACTTTAATTTTGCATTTTCATCTGAATTAGAAATTACTGTGCAATACTTTTTTGTCTCCATTACTTTAGAACTTAACTACAGGTTAGCTTGTTATTCACATTCCTAATCTAGTGTGTAACTCTGTCCATGTCTGTCATTGCTTTGCCTTTAGGGTAACAGTCTGAGGAATTTATACGCTTCAGTTAATCATTTCTCAAATTTGATAAATACAGTTTGATCAAACATTCTGTTTAGACCATGGTTTGCGTTTGTCCGTGTTTTTGTCTTTGTATTATTCACATGTTGCATGAAAAAACCAGAGTTGTTCAATCAGGCATTAGGGGAGAGTGCTTTTACTCCGCCAGCTAAGGGTTAAAAGCAATACAGTCTGAGTTTCATGAGAGTGCAGGCCTAAGTTTTATCCACCCTAAGCCCGGGTAGGGATGGGTACCGAAACCCAGTTAACAAAATGGCCCTAGAGCCACGTCAGACCGTCCATGCAGACTGACAAGCTTCAGCCTCATCAGTCCTCTTAACAGTATGTTTAAGGCTGCATTAACTTTTTTTTTTTTTCAGGGAGTCTCCAACTAAAACAATATTATTTTGCTGAACTTCACCTTAAGAAACACACAGAGGAGACTGATGGGAGGGACTAACATTCTGCTCCCACATGCTTACTTTCATCGACACTTTTGCCAACTATTTAGCAACTTTCCAGACTGCTCTAGCGACTGTTTTATTCAAAGACGACAAGCAATCGAGCTAGCGATATTTTTCTGTCTTGTCTGAGACTTTGGCAACAAGAAAAAGCATCGATCGCTCCAAGTTTACTGTCTCTTCAGTAAACCCCGAGTGCAGCTGTGAGCCCCACCCGCTTCGAAAGCACCAACAGGCAAACTCTGCCTGAAGTCAGAGATGAGACCATCTCGTCTGTTTCCCCACTGAAAATGAGTCACGCATGAGCAAAGCTTCCACTAGATTATGAAGCGGGATGTAAATATATTATAAACATATTCTTTAATGGGTAATGATATATTTTTTTCTCTTGAGAATGCCACACTTGTATAGATCCCTCCCTGTAGGGATTTCATCCACTGTGGGTGTCTCTGCTCTCTTTTAGTTAAAATTGATAATATAAAAAACATGTATAAATGTAGTTTGGATTCCGTTATATTATTTAATACTTTAAATGATTTTATAGAGTTCATTTTTTTGAGCATATTTAGAGTGTTTTTAATAAGTTTCTGTCTTGTCAGTGTTAATATTCCTCTCTCCTACAACATACTTTTTATTCAAGATAGTGTTTTAGCCTTTTGTTTATACATAGAAGTTATTTATATAATGTTTTTATATTTATATTTATTTTTACATGAGTCCGCACTGACAGGCATGCACAGAGCTCAGTTTTTACGAGCGGGTACGCGGTGTCACACTATAAACTGCTCGGTGGTAACAAGTCTTCACATTAAACTGTTTCATATGTGACACCGAGCTTGAAACACTGAGCTTCTCCAAGCACGCGGTCACAAGGACACGCGGCATCACAGTCCCTCTGTCTGTGCGGTATAGGAGCCTGCTGGAATAGAAAGGGCTCTACCAGCTAAAGTAATCAGATATTTTATCCTTCCTTCCTCTGCTTCGTCCCGCTGGGAAAAAGTGTGAGAATTATATCACAAGAAAGGTAGACTCGACTATGACAGCAAAACGAGCTGAATGACTTTTATGCTCGTTTTGAAAGAGACAACAGTGAAACTGCCACCAAGCTCAAATCGTCAGCCGACCACCCGCCAATCACACTCTCCTCCACAGATGTCTGCAATGCACTGAGCAG
Organism: Fundulus heteroclitus; assembly: GCF_011125445.2. Taxonomy (NCBI): domain Eukaryota; kingdom Metazoa; phylum Chordata; class Actinopteri; order Cyprinodontiformes; family Fundulidae; genus Fundulus; species Fundulus heteroclitus. The sequence continues at coordinate 22,413,624 of NC_046363.1, read as the reverse complement.
GATCAGCACGCACAAGGCAGCTGGACCAGATAACATCCCTGGACGCGTGCTAAGGGCATGTGCGGAGCAGCTCGCTGGGGTTTTTACAGATTTTTTTCAACCTGTCTCTTGCCCAAGCAGCTGTACCAACATGCTTCAAATGCACTTCCATTGTGCCAGTGCCAAAACACTCCAGCCCAAAGTGCCGTAACGACTACCGCCCTGTAGCACTCACACCAATCGTAACGAAGTGCTTTGAGCGGCTGGTCCTGGCACGCCTAAAAGACTCGCTACCATCCACATTGGACTCACACTAGTTTGCATACCGCAGCAATAGGAGCACAGAGGATGCAGTTTCCATGGCACTGCACTCTGTGCTCACACAGCTGGACAATAACAACACTTATGCACGCATGCTGTTTGTTGACTTTAGCTCAGCATTCAACACTGTCATCCCGGCTAAGTTAATAGCCAAACTTCGAGACCTGGGCATCAACACCTCCATGTGCAACTGGATTTTGGACTTTCTGACCTACAGACCCCAGAACGTCCGATCAGGCTCCAACTGCTCCACGTCCATCACACTCAACACTGGTGTACCACAGGGCTGTGTGCTAAGCCCGTTTCTCTACTCCCTCTTCAACCACGGCTGCAAGCCTGTGTAAGCATCCAACTCCATCATCAAATTTGCGGACGACACTACGGTGATTGGTCTCATCAGCAACAACGATGAGACAGCCTACAGGGAGGAGATCAAGCACCTGGCCACATGGTGCACTGGAAGTAACCAGCTCCTCAACACCACCAAAACGAAGGAGCTCATTGTGGACTTCAGAAAAGATTCAACGGGCACACACGACAAAGAACGATAAAGAACTCTAACCCTCACTGATAGACTCTCCTCTCCCTCCTCACACCTACCTCCATTTTGTTATTCTGTTATTTACAAGACTGTAATGTTCACCTGCACTCCTGACTGTTACTATAGTAAAGACTGTTTACATGCATCTTGCACTACTCACCTTGACTGAATATTGATTTGCACTGCTGACTGTTTATTCACTATTGTTTACATATACATTTGCAATACCGTACTTTAACTGTAATATGCAATTACCTTGCACTTCACTTTAATTTAAATAGCTTCTGTCCAAACTTTATTTATATATTTTATAGTAATAGCTACCTGTATATCATGCTCACAATTCTGCCTATAGTAATAGCCATCTGTACATATATTCATAGTACAAACTCTGTTATAATAACAATCATCTGTATATTATGCTATTGAACGTATCTGTAAAACTCTATTCATAGTAATATCCACCTGTATATTATATTCGGTACATATCCAGCTGTAAATTTAGTTCACAATACTAGTTATCTATATATTATACTCATAGGACAAATCTATCAGTAAAATTCTGTTTATAATAGTATCCATCTCTATATTTTTTCAGTAAAAACCCATGTCCTGTACTTATGGAACCATTGTTTATCCTGCACTTGCTGCTATTGCACTTCTAGTTAGACCTAAACTGCATTTTGTTGCCTTGTACCTGTACCTGTGTAATGACAATAAAGTTGAATCTAATCTAATCTAATATAAAAAAAAAAAGTCTGTGGAGAGTCCGCATGGCTTACAGTCTGCGCACAGCACACCCAAGTATGTGGGAGCTGTAATATAGTGTTTTTAATCAACAAAGAACACCATGAGCCGACTTTAGCTTAACAACGTGTTAGTTTGTTTATTAGTTCTTCTTCTGCTTTTAGACATCAGTAGGACAAAAACAAAACACCAAGCTCCACCTACTGGTCGGAGGCATGGACGCAACATACGTCACGGGGAGTCTTCACACTCCAGTCCAGGAGGTGAATTCTTAATGTCATATTTTTAATAGTGCACCAGGTTAGTGTCCAAATTTATTTTCCCTTTTCATTTAATAAAGTATTTTTGAATTTAATTGAATAGAAATAGCAGTTATATATCTCTGGTGTCCTCTGTTTTCTACCCTGGATCTGTTTGGGTTTTCTGCTCCACAGCATGTTAGTGAAAGTAATTGTCACAACATTCAGGGAGAGGCTTTGGTCCTTACAGCCGCCATTAGCTACCATTACTTTATTAAATTGCAGTTTAATATTCATATGATACTAGTATCAATATGTTGCATAACTACATAGTCATGAAATTCACGTAACAACTAAAAAATGTTTTGATACCAGCAATCCAATTTGAGATCCGATCAGAAAGAATTGATCCAAAAACTTGAGATTCGGAATCAAATCGGTTCTTGAATCGATACCAGGCCCTAATAAGGTGTATCGTTAAGAGTAGTAGAATCGCTAAATCTTTAACGATACCCATACCCAAGCCCGGGCTCACATTGAATGCGGTGCAGATCCGGTTGCGGCGCCGCAGGGAACCCAAATAATTAAAACTCAATGTGTCAACTCATATCAGTTGCATGCGGTTGCAAATCCGGTTACCAAGGCCACGCTGCGCTAAAAAAAAAGGGAAGTTTGACCGGACGCCGCAGTGGTTACCGGCTCAAGCTCCTGAATTTCCCTTAATTTCGCATGCTAAACAGGAAACGTCGGGTGCTCTACATTTTAAAGTTCAGATGAATATCAGAAGAAAATCACCACACCAAGTTAGGTAGCTTGACTAGAGTAAACAAAACCATGAGGAAACAGAGGGGCTTTTGGAGGATGAAATAGGATATTTAAGCGCAAGAAAAACAAGTTTTGCCCTAAAAAATTAAAACCATGGCTGGTTTTCACTCATTTAAGAGGGATAGCAACAGAAAGCACCACATGGATTTCTGTTTCTGTTCTCGCCAGTGCAATTTCCGCAGCTGGCCGTCGAGCAGTGTGTGTCTGGGTTTGCTGAAAACCGGAAATGGATCAGGACCGCAGCCCACACTGCATTCAGTGTTTCCATAGCTTTGCTCCCTTACTGAGAGTGAAAAAAAAGACACAAAAAAGCAAACAGAGCTACTGACCTAAACAGCTATATTTATCTAATGTGTAGGAAAATATACTAGGAACATTTTTAGAGTACCATACCGCAACTTTGAACTATTAGAAACATTTTGCAGATTAACTGAGTATTGGGATACTGAGGAAAAGAAACGTCTTGTCCGTTTACAACTGCACCTTCCGATACAGCCCCTGATACAGGGGGCATTCTAGGACAGAGCTGGCGCTTCTAATAAATTTTTCCAGCCGCTTCCTCTGAAATACAGAAAAGTTGCTGCTCCAACAAGCCACACCCTAAAAGATGGCAGAGGCCAGCACAGAGACAGAGAAGTTCTTCAGGAAAAAAAACCTCAGCAGAAACGGTCTGCTCTGACCCCTCCTGTAAAGTGTTTTGTCTCTGTACTGATTACATGTTGCATAAGAAACCAGAATGATAACCGGGCATTAAGACACAGCGCCTGACTGTGCCATCTAAGGGTTAAAGTTATACAGTCTGCGTTTTATCACCGCCAAGTTTCACTTCCTCCTGTCCTGGGACTGATAAAGAAAAAGACAAAGAAAGAGGGGCAGGGGGGGGGGGGGGGGGGGGGGGGGGGCAAAACTCATGATCTAAAAAATTATGTTTATCTAAGGGGTAAGCAGATATAATACGAACGATTTCAGTGTCCCATTTAACAATAAGTGAATAAATTACTTCAAACTATTTGAAAGAATTACAGAATAACTGAGCATCAAAATACTAAAAGAAAATGAAAGAAAATGTCCTGTCCATTTACAACTGCACCTTATGATTTGCCACCTGTTTTGTTATAATTATCTGACAGAATATGTGAACAAATAATAACACAATAATGACAATTTCTCAACAGGGATCCTCACCAAGGAAGAAAATCCCAATACTTCACCTGCTGAAGGGGGAACTCTTGGTTTTAAGGAAGACTACTAAAGTAAATGTCTCTCTAGTAGGTGGAAGGAACCACACAAGATAGCAGTGATAACGTTATACTGTTTAAGATTTTAACTGGATCCATAAAACACATGGTGCACAAACTGAAGATCCATCGCAGAGAACTTTGACTCAGGTTAGGACTGACTTAATGAACCTCACCGACAGACAACGATGGAGACTGAAAAGACCTTGACAGAAGACTCCCGATAGAAGACTCCACTATGGACATCAGGTTTTGAAACCATACAGATTGAAACTGGATTTACTCAGAAAAATTACTGGCTAGATGGGGTAGAAGGTGCTGTTAAAGCAGCAACAATTGATGATTGAATAGTTTGCTCCGTGGATGCATTTCATTATTGGAAATGTGGGTGCATTTGGTTGTCAGTCCCTCGTGGGTCTAAAGTTTTTGAGGATTAGTCCTATCAGATTTTGTAGTCAAAGGCTTGCTTCTGTTCAAAATGTGGAACTGATGTGTTTTGTTTTCAAGTATGTGAACTTTGGGATAAGCAGCATAACAAAAGCTGTGTGGGTTTGAGTTTACTGGATTTAAGAAACAAGTTCTACCACTGGGAAATGTGCCA